>NW_026693751.1:0-142351 GCF_021218885.2 Marmota monax | reverse complement strand
TTGTTTATCCATTTAAATTTTACCGAACTATCATTCAGTGCCTGTTAGTCCACTATCAAATCCAATTCTAAATATGGGAACAAAAGTTTTAGATGTTAAATCAAATGCCTGATTGTATAGGTAGTAAATAGTCATTATGAAGCACAGCATCTATGACTTTTAATTCACAGTCCTGTGTATGGGGCGGTTGAGAGTTCAAAACGAAAGCTATGAATATACAAACATGTAATTGTTCCTGACATTTAAAGATATAAGTGTACTGAAATACTGTTTTTTGCATCCTCTTCACTGGCTCTTTACATGAGCCATATTTCTCAAATCAAACTTCATATGAATTTAATGATATTAATTACTTGCCCTATTTTTACTCAACTTCCTTTTTTGTTGATTCACATAAATTTGCCTTTATTACAAGTGTTATTGACTATTGTACTTGACTACAATTCTCCACAATTAGAAACACAAAACTTGGGGGCAGAGTGTTATCAGCTCTGTAGCTAGGTTCTGTGACTGTTGTCTAATCCTAGTACCTTGGAGAGTCTCCCAGGAGGCAGACGTTTGGACAAACTGGTACCTGTGATAAATACAGTCATATGCAAAGAGAATTAATGAAGCATGGGTAATAACTACTCTAATAATTGTTAATTCCTTGCTTGATGTTGCTGCTTCTTCCACCTAGAATTCATATAGTTACCTCAATTTGTTCATTCTTAATGTAAACCACCAATTCCTAATATCTGAAGTCAGAATCATAGGGTGACTTAAAGGATTGAATCTGGAATTGAACCACCTCATTTATGATCCTTACTAGCTCGACGATTGTAGATGAGTTTTTTTTTCAACTCTATTTCTTTTTTTAATGACATGATAAAAATAGAAACTGTCAATAATGCAATTAATGAAGTTCAAATACAAAAATATATATGTGATGCTTTGAACATTGCCTGGCACAAGAAACATGCATAGAAGTATTGCCTGATATAGTTATTAATTTAAGAACAAAAGAGTCCCTAACTAATAATCATTAAATACATGTTAAAAATTTTATTTCTAGCAAAGTGCTAATTATTTATGTAATAGACTGTGGTAGGCAAAACAGATCTTCAAATTGTCCACTCCTGAATCCTTGCAACTGATGAAGAAGAACTTTTGCATATGTTTTTAGATTATAGACATTTTTTCTTTTGCAATGATGGGAAGCAAGATGATTTGGGACTACATAGAGAACTCAGTACTATCACACGAACTCTTATAAACAAAGAACCTTCTCCAGCTTAAGAGTGAGAGACGAAAGAGAAGGAGAAAGTCCCACAGATTCAGTGTGAAAGGGAGAGGCACTGGAGAGGATTACATGGAGAGCTTGAGGAAAACTTGAACAAGTAGAAATACCAGCTCATAGTTAGCAAGCAGAGACCTCAGTCTTACTCAGAAAAGAACTGGATTCAGGAAACAATCTGGATGAGGTAGGAAGTGCATTCTTTCCCACGCTCCCCAGAAGGAATACAGTTCTGCCTCCACCTTGATTTTAGCCTTGTGAGACACTCAACTGAGGGCCCCTTGGAGACCATCGGATTCTAACGTACATAAACCATGAAAATACATTTGTGTTGTTTAAGGCCACTAAGTCTGCAGTCATTTGTTACAGTAGCAATGTAAAACTACTGCAACACCTAAACAATCTTTTACTTTTAATTGATAGAAAGTAATTTTAATTACTTTCAGCTTTGAAATTCTGTCAGAATCACAGTTACAAATATTTCATTTACAAAACTATATTAGCTGACACATTCAATAAAAAAATTACACATTTAATTTTCATTACAATTTTATATTCTCATATAATTACTTTTAAATTATTATTTTATAAACTTTGCTTTCCCTTTAAACAAATAGAGTAGATTTTCTGTGTTAAAACTTGCTGCTGTTAAGATTCTATGATCACATGGTTTATCAAAAGAAATAAAGATTTGTTGTTGTTTTCACCATTTAAAATTTTCTCTGTTAGTTTTCTTCTATCCTCTTTCACTTTTAGCCTCTTTCTCCCAGTATGTACATGCCAGAACCTACCACCTTGATATTCCTCACAATGCATTCCCTAGGGCTTTATATGGTATGATAAGAAAAAAAAAATAGACACACACACACACATATATGAAATCAATATAGAAAATTAAAACACAACTTTTCTTTTTAAGAAAAAAATGTACATGTGTAATACTAATATGTGGGTAATGTATAAACTTTTATTAATTAAATATTGCATTCTGAGGAAATAACTCTTTTAAATAAAAAAGATGATTACTGTCAGTGTTGGTATTCATGACAAAAGGCTGAACCAACATGTCAGCACTGTTTCTAGTAAGAAGAAATATATTTGTTTGACTCTAGATTCTCTTCCATTCCAGAGTTAGTCCTTAGAATGGCAATTCTTGTTTGTGTGGAACTGTGGCTTTCCAAGAGATAATAATTGCTGATAAAGGCTAAAAAATGCATGTCAGAAAATATATGAATTTGAATTATTTATTCAATAGATTTCAATGAGAAACTACTAATATCATATGTATATTTTTAAATTGTGGAAACATTAAACAAAACAAACAACATCTGTAACTTCTTGAAACAAACTATGCCTATACTAACACCATATACCAGTTGCTAAATTATAGATGTTAAAGAATCCTTCATGTTGAATGATACCTCCTAGACATTTTCATCTGTGGAATGCCTCAAGGAAAGACAGTTACTTCATAAATGAAGACCATCATAGATGTCAGGACTTCCACTGATTTTGAGATGACTCAAGATATTTCTGCATTTAAAAATCTCCAAAATTATATCCACTTATTATTCATTATACAAAGCCATAAAAATAATTAACTAGACCTCATCTTGTGATGAAAAATAATATTGTTAAAGCAATTTGAAGGCAAATATTTCATTCTTGAACCTTCATAATTTATCATGTAAAATTATATACATATGAAAGAACTTTTGAAGTCAAACACAATGTTTGAAAAGATAAAATAACAAATAATGCAAATCATTTATAATGTATGATTAGCATAGACAGTTTAAATGCATATGTAAAGATATAATACTTATAAAATACAAATATGATATATGCATATTGAAAAATATTATAATATAATGTGATAGTATTATTAACATTGAAAATAAATAATAAAAAGTAAATTGTATTCTTATTGGAATGTAAAACTTGTGTTTTGTAGGGGAAAGTACTAGTAAGCAAGGAGGAAATAAAACAATAGTTATAATCTTAATCTTTCAAAACACCACAGATGTAAAATTTTATTAATATATTTTATGTATATTAATTGTAATGTGCAATTTTTTCAGTGTATGTGTTATACTTTATTAATATGCTTTTTTGAAACTGATATTGTAAAGCACCCTTCTACTTTGTATTTAATTGTATGAAAATACTCAAAAATTAATCATGCAATTCTTATTGTAGAACGCTTGTGATATATAAGTTTTCATTTTTCAAAAACTGAGAAATAAAAATGTTATAAATTTTAAACTTTAGGCAATAATTTTTTTTTCCATTTTTTTCTCTGAGACATGCTTCCTCGTGGTCTTGGTCCACCAAGATGAATAATTTCTTTCTTTTTTATGAAAGCGCTCTGTGTTGCTGGGCATCCGTGTTGGCCTGGGGAGGAAGAGGCTGGGCTGCAAGCTCACTGCTCCAGAAATACTCGGAGTCAAATTAGAAGGAAAGCAGGTTGTATTCAAATCAACTTGGGAGAAAGAAGAAATGTATTGTTCCCCAAGATCCATTTTTCAAATCCCAGAAAGTTTAAAAGGAGAAGACATTGCCATGGGGCAAAGGCAGGAAGTGTAGGGATGGTATTTAACCATGCTGTTCCAGACTGGCCCAGCAGGGGGCGAGCTCCATCTTTGCCCTTTAGGGCATCTTGGAGTGCAGGAGAAGCACAGTTGTAACCCCTACCCTCAGACTCTTTTCTCAGCAGGAGGAAACTGCCACCAATTCATAAGGGGCCACCAAACTCAGTCTGCTTCATTTGTATGTATCCTACCATGGTCAAGTGTCTTAGGTGGGAGACTGATTGTCAGGGTGGTACCCATAGGGGCAGATGTTGAAATCTAGGTTCTCCTGTTATCTAATTATAAGATTTTCTGAAAAGCAATAAAGCATAGTATCTGGAATGGAAATTAAAGAGATAAGAAATAAAAGTAATAAAATCTTGAACCTCAGGAAGCACTGAATGAATATAGATATATTATAATATAGTAAAATAAATATAGACAACACTGAATAAAGGTAATAATAAATGTTTTACTGTATGTGAGATTATAATTATTTCTATTATTTTCTTCCTTTTAGTTTACTCTTTCAAAGTTGTGTGTGGGTGTGTGTGTTTGTGTGTGTATTTCATTCATCTATTTAAATTTCCTAGGCTTAAATCTACCCTTTTGTTTTTAGGCTTATGAATACCCTTTAACCACCATTTTATTATTTTATATAGAGTTACCACTGATATTCACTCATGAATTATTTCAAATCCCAATTCAAGTAGTTACCATCCAGAGTCTGGTGTAAGGATATGCCATGAGACAGGAATAAATCCTCTTTTATTTCCCTGGGGTTCTCTATCTCCACACATCATTTTTTTTTCAGTCTACCCTTTCTAAAACATGCTACATTTAATTTGAAGAAAATTATTAATATGCAAATAATTTTACAGATTTTCTACTTTGTGCCATTGATATATTGAATTTACATAGCATGCCTTTCTCTTTAGCCTAAAGTCCTAATCAGAATTGGGGGAGGACACAGTGATGCCAGATCCATGGTGAAAGCCAGGCTGCCAGATGCTGAGATCTGCCCCTTAGCTGCAGGAGGCCCTGTTACAGTTAACATATAAGGTTTCTTTTTTTTTTTTAATATTTATTTATTTATGTATCTTTAGTTTTAGGTGGATACATTAGTTTGTTTTTATGTGGTGCCGAGGATCGAACCCAGTGCCTCATGCATGCTAGGCGAGCGTTCTACCGCTGAGCCACCACCCCAGCCCCAACATATAAGGTTTCTACTCAAAGCTTCTCCGTCAGGACAGGGGGCAAAATAATTAGATATGAGAGTCATGGTGGATTAATGATTTGAATGGATTCCTGGGTGAAAACAGTAGGCAGGTGGTGCTAGCCTAGAGGACATGGGATCCTGGAGGCATGTCCTTGGGGATTATTTACTTCCTCTCTGGTGCCTTACTGCTCTCTCTGCTTCTGATCTTCTGGGCAACTTCCCTCTGCCACAGCCTCTGCCAGGATGTTGGTCTCCTCTCAGGTCCAGAGCAATGGAGTAGGCCGACCATCCACTGAATCTCTGAGACTGTGAGACGAGATAAAATTTTCCTCCTCCAAGTTATTATTGCCAGGTTTTCTGAACACAGCAGTGAAAGGGCATTAATACAACCACTTTGGGCAGGCTTGCCCAGGCTTGCCCAGGCTCACCTTTTTCCAGTTGTCCCTTATCCCTGGAATAATCAATGCAGGAATACCAAGCCTGGCCATCCAGACTCAATTTGAACGTTCACTCTGGTTGGGGGTGTGGTGCAGGGGCCGGTGATTTCTGTCTTTGGGACTGTATAGCAGATCCATTATCCCCTGAGCCAAGTCCTGCTTCCTTCTAATGACTTCTACAGATGTGGCTGCCAAGGCCATGGGGACCATCTCCAAGTCCATCCGCCACAGGAAGATCTCAGCATGCTACAGAGTTAAGATCTGAGAAGGCCAGCAAGCCCCTTTAATTTCTCACTCTTTACCTTCTGACTTTCTTCCCATTTTCCAGTGTGGGTGCCACTTGCTCTCATTTGCATGAGTTTGTTTTTATTTAATTTTGTAAAATGAAAATGAGAAGCAAATGGAGTCAGGATAAAAGAAAGATAGTAGTAGAAAAGGTAACCCAGGATCTTAGACAGCTTGGGGGCAGCAGAAGTTCCCTGGAGCATGACTAGAAAACCAAAATGTGACTGAGCAAATAGAGAGAGACAGAGGAAAATACTGGTGACTGCTGATACTGAGCCTTTCTATCACTGACAACTCAATACCTTTGCTCATCCAGCTCTTCATTTATGTTCCTAAATAACATATAAAAGTTTTATGCATAATAATTCAGGGTGATTCTCACTACATTTATTCCTGAGGGATTTTATATTTTTAATTTGGATGGAAATCTTTTTTTACATCTGTATTTCTAACTTGATGTTGTTGATTTATAAGAAACACATATATCCTTTTTGGTTCACTATTTTTTTTTTACTATCATACTTATTCTTCCATTAGTTTTCATATTTAGGAAAAACTGTTTTGGATTGTGTGGGTAGATAATTACATTATTTGTAGTTGGCATTTCATAATAAAAATAATTATCATTTACTCATGCAAATACAAAATAAAGGACAAATACAGATTAACAATAAAAGGCTTAGTTCTGTCTGCTGAAAATAGGGGAAGAAATATTCCCTCTTTGGTTCCAGAGGATTTACTTTAGAAAACTTCTAATGATATGTACTTTCTCTTCCCACCAAAGCATATATAAATTCTCTTAAAGATGAATAGGTCACAGGTCAGGACTGTGGCCAGGAATGTCTTTCTTGAGGAGCTGAGTATCATCGCTGAAACTTACATATCAAGGGAGACAGGATTCTCATCTCTAAGACCCAATGAGAGTGAAGATCTTCACTTCAGTGGGTCTTGTTTCAAGTTGGAAAGCTAGCTCTCCTCAGAAAGTTCAGTTTCCCTTTAGGTTAAACCAATGAACTAATACACTGGTCATATTTAATAGGATACCATCAAGAAAAAACAACTTGATGATCAAATAACATCCGTAAGTGCTGTGTAAAAAGACATGAACAGCTCGCTGTATTGAAAATTGCCTAATCAATTTTGAATATAACATATGAAATTCATTGCCCACCCCCTAAATAAAGCAGCATACAAGGGCCCCAAAATTGTTTGGTAATGGAAGAAATATTTTTCATAAATTATTCTATTGGAGTAGTGGTCCTTAATTCAGGCCATGGGGAATGCTCATCTGTGCTTCTTATTGAGCTAGTCCCCAAGATAAATTAGGATTTAATTTTTGTATATGGCCTGAACAATTGATGAATCTCAAGAAATGTCAAGTTCTTAAAGAAATATATTAAAATTTAATTTGTTATTTGCCATAACTGCCATAATATGCTTTGCATATTGCACGTATGTTAAAGAGCGAATTATTTAAATGATATCCATTTTTCAGTAGCTTCTGGTGTAAGATGAATTCTAAAAGTAATAATGGATAAATTATAAAGGTAATTTTTCTGTAAACTTTTGTGTGTTGAGCTTCTATGATTCCATAGCCTTTGAGAAGGTCTAATGAAAGCTGTCCTAAAGCTTTCATTTATCTTTAAATTGGAGATTCTATACATCAAATTTATTTTTGAGAATAGAATATGCAAAGAAAGCAAGAAATATAAAACTCATTATGATTAAACTGGCAGGAATAAACTTTAATATTAAGAAAAACAAAACAAAAAAAAATGATCTATACAAGGAAAAATTTATCTCATGATTTTAAAAAATAAAAGAACCCCAAGATCTTAATTGTCATAGGAATAATTTACATTATGTCTTTTATTCCTGTCAGGCCTTTCACTGAGAAGCACAGGACTGGCCAAGGGCTGAGGCCCACAGCTGTGATCCCTGTGACTTGAGAAGATGAGGCAGGAGGATCACACTTAGGAATCAGTTTAGTTCTGGACTAGAATTATAACTTTCTGTAAAAGAAAGATGAATTAATGTTAATGTTGAATATTTAAAAGTTACATAAATTCCTGCATGAGTGTTACTTAAATAATAAACTATTTGCTTGTATAGTAACATGTATTGAAACATTTTTCTAAAACTTATTCTAAGTCTTGTGAAGTACTCATTGATGGATATGGGATAGTTTGTAATATTTTACCCTGTGTTGATCTCATCTTGACAATTCCTTAGCAAGAAAGTTAGCAAGTGAAATTAGGCAGAATAAGGTCCAAAGGAAACAAAACAAAGCATAATCCATGACCAGGGGTTTTCACACCTTAAATAAATACAGCAGCATATATTTATGAAGGTGGGCTTCAGATGTCCCCATCCTCCTGAGCTGTTTAGCAGCAGGGAGTAGTAAATGCTGCCTAACTGACCTGCACTTTGTTTGTACATATTTCCTGAAAGACAAAGTGATGGAAAGGACCAGCAGGTCTTCCCACTTATGCACCATCCTCCTCTTGCCTTGGGTTGATGCCAGTCACATAAATGGGAGAGAACAGCACTTAGTTCTAGGCAAGCCAGCACACATAGAATAATAAGAGGCAGATTTTAAGGTTTCCCTTTATATGTAATGCAAATTTATATTTACATATGTAAAACTTCTACAATCTTTATATTAATGTCTGGGGCCTGTGATAGAAGTACATATTCTCTCTACTGGTGGAGAATGTGGAGATGGAAAATGTGATAGAAAACCTTTGAGGGTAGATGTTTTAGAGTATATGGTTTAGTACCTTGTATTTTTAAAGTTACTGATGTTTAAATGCTCCCTTTTGCTGCAGAATAATCAATACTGTTTTCTTGCATAATCAAGACATGACTAAATTAAATTGTATCCTTTAGAAAGACCTAATGATTACTTTGTATTGGAGAAAAAGTGACTAAAAAAAATAGTCCTAATTAAATTTCAGGTTTCCTTTCAGCAGAATAAAGGAAGACCAAAGGATTATAATTTGATCTAGATAAAGCTAAATAAAAAAGATCCATCAACATCTTTTAATTAAATAATGAAAGTGACTTTGTGAGTTATTTTTTCTATATTACTCAACCAAAATTTTTGTTCAACCTACAGAAATAAAGCACCATTTTAGAAATATGTGTTACACACATGTACAGCATCCCTACATTATTATACTTTTTTACATAGAACTATTCCTATTATTTATGTAAGTAATATCATCATCATCATCATCATCAAAAAAAAAAAAAGAAAACATTTAAACTTTCGTATTTAAACTCTTGAGCAAGGAGAAATTTGCATGAGTTTATTCTTAGGGGTTTGCATGCAATCTAAGGCAGACATAATGACATCAATGTCTGGAAAACAGTTAAGGCTTTCTATTTTAAACACTAAAATATTTAATAAGAATCCATTCATGAAGAATAACGATGATGGAGATGTATAGGCCGGAGGGAGGATATGAAAGCAGTGAAGTGATTATGTAAGAGAAAGCCCAGCTCTAAGCATGCACGGAGGTCTAGCAATACGCCTTGATTTCAGATGCTTCTATGTCCTTCAAGTTTTCTTCTCACCCAGTGACAAACTTTTGCAAGTTCTCCAGAGCTGGCTTTGCACTTGAGAATACATGTCCTTATGTTAGCAAAATGTCTTAAAATGAATAAACTGTCATGGTTTTCCCATGTCCATCTTAAAAAGTACCTTAAAAGAATATATAATCATTATTATAGGATAAAAAGAGCTTATTTTATTTCTACACACACACACACACACACACACACACATCTCCTAAATATTTTTGTTCTGTCATTGTGTTGATTTCTAGTAGAGCAAAAAATCGCTACAAAATATTAAAAAAAAAAACATAAATGATGGACCTTTCATTTAGGTATTTAAGTTTATCTTCACATTAGCTGTCCTTGCCTCAGCACATTACCTTGGTCTTGTTCTCAGATTTTAGTTTTGTGCATTTAAATCTTGTTTCATAGACTTCTCCTGTTCTAATAAAACCATAACCTACTCTTTCTAGCAAATGATTTTATTCAATACACATGTTCAAACATCACAGGTATTAAAACTAAACCTCAATTTCAGAAAGAATTTAGTGTGTTTTAAAGTGGATTGTGTTTGATCCCCTTAGAGACTTATTGACTTAGATCTTAAAACGTGTTTTCAGCCTTTATGCCTTTTGAAATATTTCAATTATCAAGGCTTTGGTTTCATAACTAAAATTTAACTACACACAAAGCAGAAGTAAATAAAAATAAACATACAAAAATGGAATATAAATTGGGAAAGGCTTATGATGGATATAAGTTATTACTTACACTTCAGTTTCAAGTAGCTTTAGAATTCTGATTATAAGAAGCAAGTCTTTCTTGCTTTATAAGAAATAAGTAAAACTAAAAGCCATAGCACATAGGGTATAGATGTTGAAATATCTTTGGAATCTCATTGGAATTTTTTCATCAAAATAGAAGAAAATCTTTAAATTCATAGCAACTGCAAAAGACCCCAAATGACCAAAATAATATGGAGAAAGAAAAAGTTAAAGGCAATGTACTCCCTGATTTCAAATTGTGTTGCAAAGCTATAGTAATAAAAATAGGAGGAAATGAAAAAAAGAAAAATAAAAGGAAGGGAGGGTTGAGGAAGTAGGGAAGAAAGGGACCTATAGAACAGAATGGAGAGCCCCAAAATAAAGACAAAATATACTGTCAACTAAGTTCATGAAGCTCACCAAGAAGATGCAATGGGGGAAAAACTTGATGTTCTTTTTCTCAGTGAATGATGTTAGAAAAAAATATCAACATGCAAAAGAGTAAAACTGTACCCTAATTTGCACCAGGTTAAAAATCAATTTTGAATGAATTTAAAATCTAAATGCAAGCCCTGGAAGCATAACTTTCCTATTTAAAAAAGTGAGAAAAGACTTCTCGATATTGGTGTTGGCATAATTTTGGATACTGAAAAGGCTTAGTCAGCCAAAGCAAAATAAATAAGTGGAACAAGGTCAAATTAGAATCTCTTGCACAGCAATAGAAAAGAAAAATCTATACAAAGAAGAACCCATGAATGGAATGGGAGAATATATTTGAAAACCAATATTTGATAAGTGGTTAATATCCAAAATATATTAAAATGTACACATTTCAATAAAATAAACAAAAACAAGTAACCCATGTTAGTCATCCTTTTGTCACCGTGCTCAAAGTATCTGACAAGAGATGAAAAAGTTTACTTTTGGCTAATGGTTTTAGAGATTCCATCCACAGTCGGCTGACTTGGCCCACAGAGAGGCAGAATACCATGGTGGAAGGCGGAGGCATAGGAAAGCTGCTCAGGAACCCTGGCTGGCATCCAGGAAGCGGAGAGAGGTGGAGAGGCCAGGAACCAATGGAGCCTGAGACCATTCCCTATTGACTTATTTCTTCTAGCCACACCCCACCTGCAGCAGTTACTACCACTCACTATTCCATTCATATTATTAATCTGTTTAATGGATTACTCCACTGATGAGGTTAAAGTCTCATAATCCAATCTTAACACCTCTGAACATGGCTGCAGGGAGCTCAGGATTCAATTCCCAGTATCATTAAAAAAAAAAAAAAAAGAAAAAACAATGAAGGGATAGGAAATGTCGGTAGGTGTGTGGGGAAAAGGGAAACACTAAACACTACTGGCAGGAATGTAAAATGGTACGATCATCAGCAACAATAGTATAGAAGTTACAGAAATATTAGAAGTGATTCACCACGTGACTCCATAATCCTGTTGGGTGGGCTCATAACCAAACCAAATAAAATCAGCAACTCATCAAGTTGGCTACACTGCCATGTCCTTTGCACTGCAGTAGGCAAGACACGGAAACAACTCATGTACCCATCAGAAGGCACATGGATAAAGAAATTGTGATGAAAATGAGATATTGTCTTGAGTGAAGATAGGAATAAACTGGGAGGGCATTATACAAACGGAAATAAGCCACACACAGAAGGGAAAATACCTTGTATACTCCCACATGCTAAATTAAAAAAAAAAGCTGAAAGCATACAAACATAGTAACAAGAATAGAAGCAGGCAAGAAGTAGAAATGTGAACAAGAAGCTAAAGAGAGCAATTCTAATGACGAATTACTAAGTCTAGAGATCTCATGTATGGCATGAGGACTATGATTATTATTGTATTAAGTCCTAAAAATTTGCTGAGACTATATTTTTGGTGCTTCTGCACACACACACACACAAAAAAAAACAAGGTCACTGTGAAAGGTGATGTGTGTATAAATGTGTTTGTAGTCATTTCACTTGGTACATAAATAGCAATACTACCTCAGCAATACACCTCAGACACATATAATACAAAGTAAATTAAGAAATAAATGCCTGTATATTTAAAGTTAATTTTTAATTAATATTTTCTCCATACTTAGTAGAGAAATAATTCTCAAATATAATGCACATAATTTTTACAATGTCATCTATGCTTGTGTTTGAAATCTACAATATTAACTTTGCAAAAGTTGAGTATATTGTTTATACAATATTACAAAGTTTTGTCCATGCAGGTCTCACATTGTGGTCATGAACCAGTTAATACATTATTAAATCAAAGTGCTAACAATTGAACATACTCAAGTTAAATGAAAGCAGATTTGTTAGACATTTGTTGGCTTCTGGGATGGAAGAGTGTGTTTTTCAGATTTTACTCATAAAGAAATTAAGCCTCTGACAAAATAACAAAAATCAATTAAGTTTAATATTTAAAAAAAAAAATCCCTTCTAACAGGCAGAGACTGGTATAGTCATTGCTCAGAAACAATGAGTAAAACTTTCCCTTGCTACAGTCTAGCAGATAGTTAAATGAGGGTTGGCATCAACACAATTCCTCCTCTTTTGGAAATACAGATATTGTAGATGTGTTATCAACTGTGAACTATGCGTAACAGCAGAAGAAGCATTCTGAGAATTCTCTACTATCAAATTGCAGCAGAGGAAGGAAGCCTTCCCCACGCACAGCAGCATGAAATTGCAGAAGAATATTGAAGAACGCACAACCAGCAATCGAGAGAAAACTTTGAGAAGTTGGACAGAGAGGTTTGTTTTAGGCATGTGCTAAAGTAGCTCACTACTTCCCTAGTTAGGAGTAAAAGGACTTTAAATAACACAAGGCTGTGAGGCACATTAATTATCATGTTTTGTCTCGCTCTTTCTTCTATTTGGTAATTTTTAGAAAATGATATTCTGTTCTTATTATAGAATAGGTTTAGGCACTGTCAATAGTTTCCTTTTTGGTTATTTTCTTTTTTTGTCCTGAGTTAAATAACCCCTCAATTATTAAGTATATGTTGTAATGCATTTGAATACCAATTACATATGGATGTTGATGGATAATATTTAAATATATAGCATATTACAATTGCTGCTAAATTATCCTGCTTAGTTGGTAGAAAAGACACCAGTTTATCTTACAAAGTGCTTATTGCCACCTGAGTGACATCTGTACCCAATGCTCATTATACTTTCACTGAAGAATGTCAGAATGTCTTCTGATTTTCAACTACAATAAATTCTGATGTTGTTGCTCTTTATGTTTTGAACACTTAACGATTATATAGATGTACCAATTGTAAAATGTTGAGTGTTGCTTGGGGCTTGACTTTCACCTTAAAAATATTAGGAGTTGTGACATCCACTCTTCCTTCCCTAACAATAATTTTCAGAAGTAAAAAAAAAAAAAAAAGTGGACAAATTGCAAATAAATGGCTTTTCTTGAATCAGTGAGAGAACTGGAGAGTTGGGGTAATCAATCTGATATGTAAGGAAAGGCAGTTTCCTCAGGGACAAAAATGACCTGAGCATGTGCATACAACCTGGTACAGATGCAGTCAGAGGCCACCTAAGCCAATGTAATATCCACGTGAGTATTTTAAATGAATTCTTAAAGGCTGAGTGAACAAGTGTGAACAAAATATGAAACTCTGGGGGCCTCCAGCATACAAAGTTGGCCTGCTCCTGCCATCTTGTCTTCTTAGAAACCCATCAGGGTGTTTAGAAGGAAGATTGGAGGGGAACATGAAAAGGCCTCTTTCACACTGGCTGAGGGAGGGTTCAGTGGCCACTGCTGACATCTGCCCATTCCCATTTTTTCTATCTACCCTACAGAACACAACTCTTATTTTTCAGTTAAAAAAAATACTAAAAATGTTAACTTAGGACAGGTAGGAACAATTGTGCAACAAAGAACAACAACAAACACTCAAAAACTTCTATGGCAACAGCAGGAGAATGTGTAAAGCTATAGACAAGAAAACTGAGGTGGTTCACAATGTCTGGCAAAGACTAAGGGTTAACGAGAATCTCAGAGAATGCTCCACTCATTCTTCCCCACCTTAGTGTGCACTGATTAGCACTAACTAAGAATAGTAGTAGAGTTTGGCTGTGGTATAACTGTGGTTTGTGGATTCTGCCTGGGCCAAGAGTAGACCAGAAAAAAAAATTGGAGAAATCTGCAAATGAGAGCAACTTGAATCCCCTGGTGCACTAACCTAACTATGCAACATCCAACTTCAGTTGCAGACTGACTCTCGACTACATTAGCACAAATTTCCATACCAATGCTCCTCATCAGGGTACTTAAATCTAGCTCCATGTATAAAGCAGAGTTAAGTCAACATCTGCTGTCCTACACAGCATGCCTGGTTTCAAAATATTATGAAGCCCATGAAAAGAGAAGACAGCACACCATGTAAAGAAACAAAATAATTATCAGAACCAGGCTCAGATACAACACGGAAATAGGACCTAATCTTTCAATCAGGGAAGTTTGAATGACTATGATTACCATGTTAAAGTCTCTCCTGGATAAGGGCAATAAGTGTGACAAATCAGATAATTTCAGAAGTTGGATATAAAGTGTACATAAACATCTAAGAGGAACATTATAAATTAAAAAAGAAAACATAGGAACTGAGATGAAGGGACTCATTTGTACACTCAATCTGAAAATTGGTTGGTTAAAAAATTATTCAATGAGAAGAAAGTTGTGGGGAAAAAAAAGAAAAAAAAATATATATATATATGTATATATTCATATTCCAGGGTTGTAGGACACAATTCCAAGGCCCAAAACATTGAAATCCTATAAGAAGAGAGAAGATCTTAAAAAAAAAAAAAAAAAACATAATTTGGACATTTGGTGTTCAAATTAATGACAGACATCAAAGAGATTAAAGTAGCTCAGATTATACTAAGGAAGACAACATCAAATGCAAACACACCAAGCATAGGCTATTCATTCAAACTGCTAAGAACTATAGAAAAAAAAATAAGGACAAGACATAGAGGACACCCAGAGAGGAGATATGAGGAGCATGGATAAGAACTTGAGCAAATTTCTAAACAGAAAGCATACCAGGAAGGGACAGTTCAATGACATCTTTAAATGCTGAAAGAAACAAGAATTGAATTGAATTGAATGCCAGAAAAATATATCCTTCAAAAGTGAAAGACAAATAGAATGTCTCAAACCAGAAAAACCAAAGACACCTTTATAGAATTCTTCCTACAATTCCTTAATTTTCACCTAACCATGAGAAAATGTCAGAAAAATATGAATTGAGAGGTATACCTATTATTCTTTTTTTTTGGGGGGGGGGGTACAGGGGATTGAACCCAGGGTGCTTAAACACTGAGCCACATCTCCAGCCCTATTTTATATTTTATTTAGAAACAAAGTCTTACTGAGTTGCTCAGGGTCTCACTAAGTTGCTAAGGCTGACTTTGAATTTGTGATCCTCTTGCTTTAGCCTCCAGAGTCACTGGGATCACAAGCATGGGCCACCATGCCAGGCTAAATGTTCTTAAAGAGTTATCAAGTTCATTAAAAACAAGAACAAATTTAAAAGTCAATTTAAAAGTCAAAAGATGAGAAGAAATTAAGGAAATACCCTGTCTAAAAACAATTTTACATTCTGAATTGAGTTCTGGAATGGAAAAAGACATTAGTGGAAAAACTCAAAAAAATCTGAATGGACTGTAGCCATTAATGTTTTAACAATGTCAATCTTTTAATTTTGACATAAATGGTTGTATAAATATAACTGTGGGGGCTAGGGTTGTGGCTTAGTGGTAGAGCACATGTCTAGCATGCATGATTCCCTGTGTTTGACCCTCAGCATTACATAAAAATAAAATTAAGATATTGTGTTCACCTAAAACTAAAAAAAAATATATAAAAAATGTAGTTGTGGGTGATGGTTGCTGAAGGCTGCTGAAATGGGAGACTATTGTCTTTATTATTTGCAACTCTTTTATGAATCTAGATTTATTTAGGAAAAAAAAAATGTATGCTTAATCTTTCACGGACTCACCTGTTTATTTCTTCCACAATATTATCTACATTTTCTCCTGTTGCTGCAACTAATTATCACAAATTTTGTGACTTAAACAACAAAATTGTTATTTAAGTTCTAGATATATGAAATCTACTATGGGTCTCACTGGACTGAAGGCAAAGTCTTGCAGGCTTGACGCACCTGCTGTGTTCTTGGGAGGTCAGAATCCTTTCTTGGCTCTTCACAGTTTGCAGATCCTTCCTCTACCTTCATAGCTAGTCCAGCATCTTCAAGTCTTTCTCTTCTATCTACTTGGGTTGCCACTCTTCCTGCTCTGACTTTGTTTTCTGGCATCATTTCTGTAAGGACCCTTGAAATTGCAGGGCAACCCAGGGAAATTATCCAGGCTAATCTCCCTGTCTCAGGATCCTCAATCATATACTCAAAATTCCCTTTGCAGAGGCTCAACGATAGAGCATGTGAGACCCTGGGTTTGATCCTCAGCACCACATAAATAAGTAAAATAAAGGTATTCTGTCCAACTACAAAATAAATATAACAAAATTCCCTTTGCTCAATAAATTAACATACTCAAAGGTCCTGGGCCTTAGGATATTGAAAAATTTAGAGGACTATTGTTTAGCCTGGCTCAACATTTACTAAAACACAAACATCTGTTCTGAATACTTAAAAATACTTAAAATTTTAAAAATGTGAAAGTTCTTAAAATCTTCAGATGACTTTCACAAATGTGAAAAAATTGCTACCAAATATTTTGGGGAGTATGAGGACTGAACCCAGGAATTCTTTACCATTGAGCCACATCCCCAGCTCTTTTTATTTTTTACTTTGAGACAGGGTATCACTAAGTTGTTTAAGTCCTTACTAAGTTGCTGAAGCTGTCCTGGATCCTGCAATCCTCTTTCCTCAGCCTCCAGAGTCACTGGGATTATAGGTGTGGGTAACTACACCCAGCTTCTACCAAATTTTTAAGTGCAAAATGTCTGAAAGATTGAGTATAAAAATGTTTTAAGTAATTTAAAGTGTCCTAATTTCAAGGTGTTATTTACAATTTGTTATTACGTCAACATGCATGCTCATTCTTTCATGTAGTTTCCTGATTACTCCTTCATTTTGAAGACAACTCCTACTTCACAGTTGCATGATGTCATTCAGAAATACTTATCAGGTCCCTGTTACTTGATGGACATTCTAAATTCTATGGAGATTGTATAAACACAACAGAAATGTTCATATTTGTGTGTATAATATGTACATATGTACCTATTTCTAACACAACATAGATGACTAACATTACTTAAAGTAGTTATAATTGTTATCAAAAATGAATAAGGATAATAAAGAGTGATTGGAGGTGGGGAAAAGCATATTTTAAGTGTCTGGAATCTTAAGGTGTGAGCCACATAAACACACAAACATTTGGAAGAAAATAAAACCAGGCAAAAAGGAAAGAAAATGTTAGAGATTTGAGTCAGTGCGTTTAGGTACCTCAGAAAAGTTCACAACAGCCAAAGGATAAAACAGCACTGTGGGAAATACTTGATATTGGAAGACTGGATTGGTGGAATTTTTTAGGGTTTTTTAGGCAATGAAAATCAGTTTGGATTTTTGTCTAGGTTCAGTTAGAATTCATTTATATTTAGAAATAGTAGTGACATTTGTTCAGGTTGTTTTGAGATGAATATCGGATTATAAAGATAATAAGATGAGAAACAACTGTTGGAGAAAATTGAGGAACATACGATTAGGGACAAGTAGGAGCACCCACCCTACAGATGCAGCATGCAACATGTAATAATGTAATTCTAACTCTGAGCGTGAGTCAGGTAAGACCAGACATTACTATCTCCTGCTTGGACTATCACACGAATCCCCCAAGCACAATTTGCATTTGCATTTAAGCTCCCATTACTATTTTTTTTTTACAAAATCTTATATTAAATATATTTAAACATTTGTCAACCAAATGAAACCTAGGGCTCACTATAGATAGGAGTACTTATTAAAAACAACTTATTACTTTGAATTTGTGAAGTTGGTTCCACTCTTTATGTCCTTGCTCCAAGAAAAAGTAAAGGAGAGGCATTCCAGGTTTTGTAAATTTTATGTGAGGAATATGGGTATGAATTGTTAGATTAAATGTAAGTATCACTGATGAGACAGAGTCAAAAGTAAATTAAAATAAAATTCTATCCTTGGTACTATAAAAGGTTAATTCAATTCACTAGTAAAAGCTTATATTTTACATCTTATGTTGTTATTTTTTAAAATGAAAGATGAAAATAATTAAAGGTGTGTGTGTGTGTGTGTGTGTGTGTGTAAAGATAGAAAGGTTAAATATGTATTGACAAGTAATAAATTGATTCAAATTTTTGGTACCTTTGCCTAGAGTGTGTAGTGCATTCTATATTCAAACTCAGTTGATTCCATTTTTAAATATATTGTATAAGATATCTTCATAAAAATCCTACTATTCTCTACTTGGTGATATTTTGGCATATGATCACACACAATTAGTTTTGTGTGTACCAATTGAAAGAAATATTGATTCAAATGAAAAGTGATTCAGTATAGGGGGAAAAAACAAGAAAAAAGAAAAAAAACATGTTTGCAAAATTCTCACATTAAATGAATAGAACAAGAATGAATCAGCAACTGTGAAAATATTGAAGGTTTGTCCAAAATGACAAGTCTTTTGAAAGTGAGAGAATTGACAATATTTTCAATTACTTTTCACAGCAAGAGTCCTTGGACAAATCTATATCATTGGGTTCATATGCTAAGTTTGGTGTTCTTGCTGTTATATAGTACCCAGCTTCAGAAAATGTTCAGATTTGTTCCTTAAAACTGTTAGGCAGACACATGTTGACTTCCTGAGCTTTTGCTAATGCCAGAATAAAATGTTCACCAATGATATATTGGCTGAATTATTACCTCATCACAATTATATGTAAACCTACAATAAAAAATCATCAACTGGTTAAAACTTTTCATACATATCCTACAACAATAAATGCAGGGGTTCTTAAATTCTAGTGTTTAAATGAAATTATTTATTTATGATCAATTTTCATTTAAAAATTTTATAATTTCTTTGACAATCAGAACTATATATCATTTTGCATTGATGTCCCATCATATCATGGGACATCTCTACATATCATTTAGAAGTATGAAATTACTCATAACTCCCATGAACACACCTAAGCACAGGTGTATTCCATTTAGAGTTGTAAGTAGAAACTTAAGAGACAGTTAAGAAATCACTAGAGTCCAAATATATCACTCCCTAACCCCAACATATAGCAGCAATTGTATTTCTTCATGATAATTTTTGCTGTTTTTTTGACAAAAAATATTGTCTTCTAAGTATACACTAATAAAACATGCTGTATACTTACCCATGTTATTATTTCTGATGCTCATTATACCTGATTAGAGCTGATATCATTTCTTCTGCTTGGAATACTTCCTTTTACTTTTCTTATTGTTGGCCTGCTAGTGAAAAATTCTTCTAGCTTCCACATGTGTTTACATTTTTTCCTTCTTTTTCTTCTTTTCTTTTGTTTTTCTATTATTGTTGAAAGATATTTTCACAAGGCAAAGCCAATGTCCAGAGTTAAAAATTATAAAGTAGGTACTGCTTGGTTAATTTGTAGAAGTTCCCTAGTATCTGGCATAATGTTATATAGTTTTTCAGGAACCAAACTTATGAATTATATTCATATTTTAAATCTTCAGTGTGGCACAAACTGTGTCATCCTTTGGGTTACAATTTCTTTATGTTCATTATCTTGGTAGTGGGAGAAGGGCAGTCTTAGAGATTTCTGCATGATTTTTCCAACTATATTGGATTTCATCCCATAACAGTTGTGATATCAAAAATGAAGAACATCCATTTAAATAATACGTACGAAATTTGAAGAAATCACTGCTGGGTGGGTCCAGGGACACAATGGACACATTTGAGACCAACTTGGGCTAAAACTTCAACTATTTTCTGATACTCCTATGGGTCATCTAAGCAGAAACTCTCAAAAAACTTGAAGTCCACTTTCCACAGTGAGTGGCTTCTCAGAAAACAACTACAGGTTTCTTGAAATGACTGGGGGATCACTTCTGCTTACTCATGATCAGATATTACAAGATCCTTCCACGTGAGGATGGGAAGTCTCCATATTGGCTTTGGTCTGGAAAATGTGCAAAGGGTTGGCTTCAGCAGTTCCATTTTCAATCTTCTAGTTACATGTTAAGAGGTGCTAATTTTGCTTCCTTCAGTCCAAGTGCTTTTGATAGTCTCTGTAGATTTCTCTGGATCATTGGCATTCTAACCTTGTGTCCAATACCATCACACTTCCTCGCTCCTCATTGTTAGGTCCTGGCTGCTGGCCTCTGTTCTTCTGGAATCCTAGCATCCCTATTATTACCAGGGAGGACAGATCTAAAACACCAGCTTCCACTGTTTATTCAGCTGAATGAAACAGCCATTCCTGTGCCTCTGGAACGCCTTTTTCCAATTGTATATTCCATATCTGTGGGGACTGGACACATCATTCAACCTCCCCTAAACATGTGGTATAAGGTGGGTTTTCCCAGCATGCTCCCAGGAGATTCGAGCTATTTTATCAAAGACAGAAGGAGGGAGGACATACCCTGCAGAGGGAAAGCATTTTTATGATGCATTGCCTCACTTGAGTGCTCCACCTTTTCTTATAACCTGTCTCCTAACCAGGGAGGGTGACCACCTAGGAAGATCCAGACAGTGCACGAGAAATAGATCTAAGGTTGTCAAGCTGATCAAGCATATCTACTGAAATGTTCTCATTCCAAGTCGAAGGCCCCTGCCCCTTCCTGGACAAAACCCTGATTTTATAGTCTAAAACTTCAATAGTCCAAGTCCTAAGGGTTGGCTGCTCTCAGAATTAAGTGCTGGGCTTCACACACTACCATGTCTGATTTCTAAACATAACATGAGGGCCCAGCTGCTTCAATACTGCTGTGACTCTCACAGTTGGTTTACATTGGTCATTTGGTAATTTAAACTTATTACTTCCACATCTGAATGAAATCAGCCATGAAAAGAAATGGTCACCTAGTTCTACAGTTGCTATTTCTCCCATACTTGCCAAATTCCTGAGTTTGGCACATGAATCCCATCCCAATTTGAGCAAGTAACAATCTTTTAAAATCATATTGCTGTATTTCCAGGGACTTCCGTTACTTTACCACCACCAGGCACAAGGGGACTCCTTATGTTCATCCTGCCAGTGATTGGAATCCAGGTCCTGAATTAGCTTCCTGGACCACTCACATATGCACCTCACATTAGGTTCTCTCATGATAGTGTGAGAGGGTAATTCCTACTCAAATGATTTACTGAGGAGCACTCTTAAGAGAAGTAGAACATGAGACACAGATTAGGGAATTAAAGAATGTGTAAGCAAGAGTATGGTTTCAGCTGACTTCAGTGTGATACCAAAGAGAAGGTCTAGACACAAATGGCTCTACAGAGTTAGACCTATTGTGTACCCTGTCTGCCCTTCTGCAGCGGGAGTGGAAGGGATGTGGCTCTCTTGACCTGAAGAGAATTTTCTGAAAAAGGAGCTGCTGTGAATTGTTAAAAGATAACACTAATGGCCAGTGAGGGGGAACTTGGGGGGCACCACCAGAATCCCTTCTAAAAAGTACAGTACCCTGCAACTTCTGTAGCATTCTTGACACAAATGCTTCTAAGACATGGATTTCACTCAAATATTAACTGAACACATACAATGTGATAAGTTCCGTGCTAGATCCTGTCTTTAATACACAATGTAGTGCTCTGTTCTCAAGCCGCTTGATAGCTAGAACACTATAGTTACTGAAATGTAGGCAGAATGTAGAAATTGTCTTAGATCAGAGGCAAAGTGAGATTATATTAAAGAAGCATTTATTTAGAGAAATACTCAAGTGAGCTTATGAAATAATAACAAAGGATTTTCTAGTTACTGTGACTTATCTGCTGTCATTCATTCTGAAATTAATAAAGTTTCAAGATATATTTATTCAATTAAATTCTACCATTATTCACTTACCTTTGGGCTCTGTAGATATAGAAGTACAGAGGAAAAGCCTTTTTCCCTAACTTCATGAAGTTTAGGATAGTATTAAAATTCTGTTTGGGAAGAGCAACCCCCAACTTTTGGTAACTGAGGCCTGAGGATGTAGCTCAGCATTGGACCATTTGTCTAGCATGTATGAACCCTGGGTTGACTCCCCAGCAACACAAGCATGTTTGAGGGCATGTGCATACATGCAAGTGAGCATGTGTGCATATGTACACACACACACACACACAAACACACAGATACACAAAGCAATTACATGCGGAATTAATTGAAATGTAAAAACTGAGTAGTTTGATAACAAAATTTTTCTAACTAATAACATTTTAACAACAACAACAACAAAATATTAGTTTCTAATAAAGAAGTGTAGCAATTCTTTCACTTAAACTATTGAGAATGGCTAAGTTGTTTCCAAAAGTTGGAATTGCTGGTACACATTTCGTGTCTTTGTGTGCATTCTCACAACTTTATGTTAAACAGTATAGGGATATATTATCAATATATAGGACCTCAAATTTCAGTGGCATTCCACCATGAATGTGGACTTGTGTCTGTGATATTAGCAAAGTTTAGGCCTTGGTAAGGTATTTGGTTCAGAAAAAAAATGTATAATCTGATAATATCTAAGATGATTCAGAAGGAGAGTATTTATAACAATTTTTTGAAATTATACTGTTTTTATTTTTGTTCTAAATGATCATCATAACTTGTGAGTGTCCTCTTCACTTAATAACTATAAAAAGCACATTTGTATATTATCATACTTGTTTCATAAAGCTGAATAGTAGGTTAAAAGTAAGTTATCTTCTCCAAGTTCATATAAATATTTGATGTTGATTCAAGTCAGTTGAAATCATATAATTTCCATCTTGAAGCTTTTTATAAGAACTATATCCTCATCCTTGATGTCTCAGGACTGTCTTAGAACTGGTACTTTTTAATTATTGTTCAAGCAACAGGTAATTTTCTCTTCCACGTTATTTCATCAACTTGTGTTGAAAGGTGTCAATTCAGAAGTATATCAGAGTTTTGATTGAAGTCAGTCTCCATTTCATGTTTGCATTTGAATTTGGGTCTGTCAGGAATGATAAAGAGTGATGAATGTGACATTGTCACATTGAAAGATCATTAAATGTCACTCAGTGTCCTGGCAGCAAGATGGCTGGCAGAAAGTCAATGATGCAAATTCTGTATGGAGAGTTGCGGGGCAGAGATGGATCCGGGGCACCCCAGAGTCATGCAAGCTGTGAGCAATCAATCAATCATTTCATTCAAAGGAAGAGTGAAATGAGACTTGATGTCCAAGCTGTGTGCGCACCTACAGCGTGGGTCATCTAGCTTGTAAGTGTTTTGATTTACACTTAGAACCATCTAGTTTGCAGCAGCTAGACTAACAGGCTGGGAAAACTACATTTCTGATCAATTTCTTTGACTACTTCCTTGACTTAGAGAGCTCTTTATGCACCTTATGTTTCAAAGTCTTAAACAACTTTTCTAGCTTCAGAGCAGAGATGGCCTAAAGTGACTCTGGTATACAGTCAACTTATTAGATGCACGATTTATATACCCTGACAAAGAAAGCACTAAATCTGAATGGCAATTCGACTTCACATCTTCAGAAGTTCTTCTGCCATTTTTGCGAATAATTTATTTAGCTTTCTACTTTACTTGTCCTTCTTCCATTTCTATGAATTGGTTCCCTAAAGTTCTTAAATATAAATTGTACTTTAAACTGCTTGCAAATGCTTACCTAATATTAATATTTATTTTCAAAAAGCTTTTAAATCCATCACACAAAATATGGAGCACTTTTTATATGTTTATCCAGTAATTTCTTCCATCTGTGTTTTAAATGTAAGCTAGGAAATGAAAGTATTGCTATTGACTACTACCAGGTATCCTAAGATTGATAAATCTGTTTAATCTAGTTTGCTTCCATTTGATGGAAATGGAGAGTATAAAATATCCCAAGCGAGAACTGAAGCATCAGGGATGATGAGAGCAGAAGGCTGCATTAGTGAGCTCTCGCTGTGTGCATGTTTGACTCAGGGTGTTTTAGAATGAGCTATGAATTTGTCGATAAAAGTGTACTGAGAACAATATTATCTATTTCAAGTCATAACCGCATTTTAAAATCTTTACTAGACTGTACAAGTAGCAGCTATTCTAAATCAAATTCTGATAGCTATTTTCAGAGATAGAATTAGAAACCTTTTTTTGCCCTAAAACTTATGTCAATGAAATTTAGAGAATTTTATCAGTGTTCATTCAGCAATGTCCAGGGTAACATAACCACTTAGTCTCTTTGGGAGAATTATCAATAAAGATGAAAACAACTGAATGGTTATCTTAGCTTAATGTCACTAGCCATTAAAATTATCTGATCAAATCCCCATATTCTAATTCATGAGCAACAAGTTTTTTTTTTTAATACTAAAACTAAGACCCTCATCTGATTTCCCCACAGAAATAGTACAGAATCTCTAGATAGCATGTTATTGTCCAGGTTTCTTAGAGGCTCTATTTCTCTTTGCAAATCAGTAAATGGTATCCTGGTGAATTTTAAATGAATATCTTAGCCTAACGTGCCCATTGCAATAACAATTATCCACATATTCCCCATATCCAGATTCTCATTATTTTACTATCAGATTGTTGAGGTCTCTCTTCCTAACAAATGTGAGACACGCTCCTTGACCTCAGATCCCTTGTCTCTCTCATCACTACAGAGACACTTCTTTTGGCAATCTCTCCTTTCTTATATCTTTCTTATTGCCTCTCTCCTGGATCATTTCTTTGCTGTCTTATTTTCCAAATAAGAACATAAAATTTCTATTTACTCTCTGTCTTTTCTAGCAACTTCATCTTCTTTCTATTTCCCTTAAGAATTAAATTTCTCAAGATTTTTTTCAGAGTTCTTCTGTTCCCCTTCACTCCTATTATTCACTTTATTTATTTTTATTTCAAGCATAGAATATATTTTAAAACATCAAAGTATACGATCAGTTACAAGAAAACAAATTGATGCTTCCAAGATCTGGCTGAAAAATCCTAGTACTATAGAAGTGCCTGTTGGGTCTTCCTACAGCACACACAGTCCCTTTCTAGATAGAGAGCAACCAATATCCTGAATTTTATTTCAATCTCTATATAATTCACTAATATATTGTGTTTTTAGCTTTGAAATCCATATAAAATGATTCGTCTTATACATAATATTCTTTTATTTGTGTCTATTACTCAAAATTGTGTAATGAGATTCATCCATGAAAATATACTTAATTGAGGCTATTTCTTTTAGCTGTTGTTTGAATGCAACTTTGTATGAACATAGCATGGTTTAATGTATCCATTGTCCATTGATGGATGATACAATATTAAAAGATGCAAATTCTTTGGTACCCCTCTCATAAGAAATAAAAATCTGTGCTCTCTCCCCTTCACCAATGGAGGTTTATGTGTTCTTTGGTTGGTAGTGTCTGACAGAAATGATGTCCTGTTACTTTCAAGATTAGGTAATATGAGACCAGACTTCTTCCTTGCTCACTCAAACTCTTACTTTTATTAAGGAAACAAACAATCAACATTAAAACTATGGGAAAACAACTTGATTAGGACACTTCACCAAAGAAGATATAGAAATGTGTGGATGTTAAAAGAGGGGCCTGAATAGATGCTCAACATCATTACACTTTGGAAAAATACAAATTAAAACATCATGACACACTAATACATACTTACTAAAATAGATACAAATACATAGTATTAACAAATTAATAATAACAAGTATTTATGAGGATGCAGAGAAGGTAGTATTGTCACTCTGAAAAACAAGTTTGGCCTTAAGAGATGGTGTTCCACGTGGAAGGAAAGCTGCGTGGGAAAGCCTAAGCTCAGTAAATGAGGAAATTTCTACAAATGCTCAACTTCTTCACGTCTTTGAATCATGAACAGCCTCTTAAAGATAAGTTGCTATTTATTGTTCTTTTGTTGTTGTTGTTGTTATTGTTATTAAGGACACTCTTCTGTATGTCTTTGCAAAATTTTGTGAGAGCAAAACTTTCATATTATATCACGCTGCCTTCTTTGACACAAGATTTTAATAATGGTCTTGTTTCCATTTCTAAAAAAGACTTTTAGGAACTTATAATTTTAATTCCACTGATTTTAAAATGAAGACTGTAACTCTACCTCTCTGTGATTGACTACATTGGTCACCTGCGTCCTTCCTCCTTTCCTGTTGGACAGGTAACTCATCACCTGAATAGTTAACATATTGTTCACTAAGAACATGAATGGTTTCCCTCAGTAGAACCAGGTACTGTGGGTGTAAACCATACATAAATAACATAAAAGAAAACTCACAAAAGGAACTGCCTGTTCAGCCTTGTCCTTCCTTAGTCTAATGAAAACTGTCAAATAACCATCCTGTGTGCTTCAGATTTATTTTTTGCCATTCTTTCTGCATCAAAGCATGTGCCAAGAACTTTTACTTCCCTGTCTCAATACTAAACTCTTCTGTAACATCATCTCTTCTTTATATTTTCCTCTCTATTGATGTACATATTAATTTTATGCTCCAGTTTATCTGGTAGAGCTTAATTTTCAAAATGTCTCATTAATTCTTTGCTATTACAAATATGATAGTATTTGAATAGGCCATATGGGAAGTCTCAGTAAGTCCATGCCATTTTGTTTGGTATACACTGGAATACTATATATTTATCAATTTTCTATGTATTTTTTAAAGGATGATAATTGTGTATAATCCCCACCTTTAAAAACTATATAATTAAGAGCAGCATATCCTGGTCATTTTAATTTCTTCCTTGATTCATCTATTGAACAATAAGTTATTTTTAAAAATTGATGTATGGCAATCTCATCTACAAAAGTTTGGAGAGGCAGATGGAATTTGAAAAAGATTGCAGGCTTTATTGCTATAAACACATAAATTAACTCTGAGTTCTACCATTTTCTCGATAACCTCGGTGGCACCTCCACTTCTTTTCCGTTATTTAATTTGCTGTTATTTGCTGTCTTCTAATGATTGTTGGTAGTAACTTAGTATCTCTTCTTCTACCATACTTTAAAATTTCATTGATACTGCTACTAAAATTTTATAAAATGTTGTTCAGCATGAGTCAAGATCCTCTGTTATGTGAGATCTTACTTAACAAGTGCTTTTTATTTTTCTACTACATTTGTAAACCAATTGTTTTTAAGAAGATGGCTTGATCAAGACTTGACCATACTATTAAACCTCATCTTTCTCTTCTTTCTTCTTTCCTTCTACCTGTGTGTTTCCACAAATGACTTACCCAAAAAGCTTTGTAGAATCAACCCCTTTCTGTTGGGCACTTGAGCTGATTTTTAAGTGTGTTCAGATGAATGAAATCTAATTCTATTCATCATGTGGTTTATAGCCCAGAAGAGAAAAGATGCATAAGTGAATAAAAGAAGCAGGGATATACATGTATGTATGCAGATGTATACATGGTGATCAATGGTGTTAGATGGTTTGGAACAGATATTAAATAAGACATGGGAAGTATATTCCAGACAGAAGGAGCAAAATAATCAAAAGCAAACTGATGTTTTGAGACTGTTTCAGCAATTATGTTAGTGACAGTGTAAGGAGAAGAAATTGTGCAAGGTGGCATCCAGGTCACAGCCACTATTTCGTGTCTAGAAATTCTTATTTTATAAGAGGACAGGGTAAGTCTTTGAAGAATTTCAATTGGAGACAGAGTAAGATCAGATCCAGATTTTAGAAGATCAAATTTTCTTTTTTAAACCATCTTAGGACTATCTCACATTCATTGTTCACTTTTTTTTGTCTGCTTTGACCATTGTCTTTACCGTAGTGTCATCGAATAAACGACTCAACTACACATAGTCACTCATGAAGGGGTGATTTTGTTCCATTGTTTTGGCTTCTAGTTCATCATTAGTCTCCTATAATTTCTTTGAACTTGAAAGGAAACTTTCCTGAAAGGAAAACTTCTTTGACTTCTTT
The DNA here is from genome assembly GCF_021218885.2 of Marmota monax. NCBI lineage: Eukaryota > Metazoa > Chordata > Mammalia > Rodentia > Sciuridae > Marmota > Marmota monax. The sequence goes on along the minus strand of NW_026693751.1, from coordinate 114,077 downwards.
TGACATCCCTTTGAATAAAAACTTAAATACATTTTATTTACTTTTTCTTTCTTAAGATTTTCTTATTGTTTCAATTTTCAATCTGTTTCATGAAGAGAATCTCCCCCTTCTCTCTTTCTCTCTCCCCCTCTCTCCTTTCTTCTCTCTTTCCCTCCCTCACTCTCTCCCTCCCCCTCCAACCAGTTCCCCTTTGAATTTATATCTCACTGACAGATACTAAACTTTGAAGGGCAGATACTTTCTCTTACAGTAACATCTTTATATTTTGAACATTTGAGATAAATGGAGTTTTCACAAATTTTGTTGTTTTAAAAAGAATTTAATGTGTTAGGTCAATTTTATTCAACAGAAATTTATAAACAATCCAAATTTTGAATTTTATTTTCCAATGGTATATTTTTCTCTAAAACTTAAATGTCTTTGACAAAGAAATTTTTCTAAGAGAGCATGATATAATTAATAGCAAGCAATTCTTCTTGTCATTTGAATTTTGGTAACCAATCTATGCATAATACCCTCAGATTTAATTGATAATATTAACTAGACCATGTATTTTTTTGCCAAAAAGGCTTTGAGTTGCACTTTTTAAATTCTACAACAAGCCAGAGTACTTAAATTAGATTTTATTTCTTTTATAATTAGTTATGTTGGATGTCTTTTCAAACTTTATTTATTTACAGATTTACTATCATAACGAAAAATTATAAAGGAGAATTCTATTGTCATTTCAGTGTTCTTGAGTAAAAAAAAAAACACATTGTGGCAAAAATAATAGCTTTAAAAATCTTTATATACTAAGCATTTTAGACCAGAAAAGCACATTCTTCATCACATACCAAATTCTTGACCTATGTGAAATTAGAGAAGTGCTTGAATCATGTTGTGTAAATAAATTGATTTAAGTATTTTAATAGACATATACTTTGATACCTTGAGGCTATGAAAACAAGGTAAACAAATATGAATGCATAATTAGTGTAGCATATTGAGAATGAATTCAGTGCTTCTCATGAAAGTCATTATCTTTCCTTTTTCATCATGTCATGTATTTTGCAAACCTGAAAAAAATTACTTAGCCATTATAGCTTGCAACTTGTTTCATGTTTTTAAGGGCCTCAAATTCTGATAGAAAATGATCAAACATGAACAAAAATCACTAATTGTAATGTGATGAAGAAAATTGTGTTTTCCATGAGAAATGTATAGACCAAGTCTTACACATATTAAAGAAAAGAAAGTTATGTCTGAAAAAAATCAGGCATGATGTCTTCAATCAACTGTTTTTTGTTTGTTTATATATTTTTTTTATTTGTTTTTTTTTTTGTTTTTGTTTTAAATCTGGGATCTGCACATTGAACACAATTTGGGATAAAGTATTAGAAAAAGAAGGCCGTAGGCAAAGATACAACAGTTAGACATTTAATATTTACCATACACGTTTGCTAAATGACTGGTTATCTAGTGCTGTTAAGAATAATTTAGTATTTAAAAATATCAATCAATTGTTTTGTTCATGATTCTGTAATTAGTACTAAATCTGGTAAGAATACCTTGATCCTTTCCATGCCATGCCAGAACTGTAGAATTATGGCTCGAAGACTGAGACCTGAAATTGTCTGATACCCAGTTCATTCACATGTGTTGTACTTGGTATTGTTCATTAATGTGAACCTCAGGCTGGAGCATCTATGTGTGGTCTTTCCACATGAGTACATAGCTTCTCAGGAAGCTGCCTGCCTTCTTAAAATAGCTGAAGACACAGTGTAATGGTTTGGATATGAGAAGCTTTCCTCAAAATTCTGTGAATGTAGCAATGTTCAGAGGTAAAATAATTGAATTATGAGATCAGTTATCCTAGTGGATCAGTTATCCTAGTGGAACCCACTGAGTGGTAACTCTAAGCAGATAAGGCAAGGCTAAAATGGGTGTGTGACTGGGGGTGTGCCCTGTGCCCTGGAAGGGTTCATCTTCCCTGTGACCTCTTCTCCCCTCTCTCTGCTTTCTAACGACCATGAGGTGAACCTCTTTCCTCCACTGTGCCCTTCAGCATGAGGTGCAGCCTCATGGACTTGGTTGTCTATTGACTAACACATCTCAAACCAAGGGCTCCAAGTAAACTTTTCCTACTGTAAATCATTTTTGTCAAATATTTTTGTTATAGCGACACAAAGTTGACTGACACAGAAATTGGTACTGAGAAGTGGGTTTGTTTCTATGACTAATCTGACCATGTGGTTTAGAAGTCTGACAATGTTTTGCAGAAAGAATTTAAAAAAATTGAAACTGCAAGCTAGAGAAATGTTAGAATTTTAGTATCAGAGCTTAATGGATGATTCTGGTGAGAGTTTGAAGACCTGATTGTTGATTAAGAATGTAGACTGTTCTCATGAGGTTTCAGAGGGAAATGAATATCCTGCTGGGCATTGGACTAGAAGCCACATATTTACATTCATGTCTACATGTTGCCCATGACCACAGAATTCTTAGGAGGCTGAACTTAAAGGTGATCAGCAAATTGATCTGGTGGAGGAAATTTCAACACAGCACAGCATTTAGGCAGTGGCATGGATATTGCTGGCAGTTTCTAGCTACATTTGCTGTGAGAATCAGGAACAGAAGGCAGAGCTGAAGGATTTTAAAAATTGCTGACCAGAAAAGTACATTTAAAACTGGGACCAAGGAAAGTGTGACTGTTAAGGAGATTATAGTCATTAAAGATTCAAAATGCTTTTCGAAGAAACAATAGGAAGGGTGGCTTAAGGGTATCTCCAGACATTGCAGATATTGACCACACACATCTCAGGGTCAAGGATATGGAAGAGAAAGTTTCTTTGAGAAGAGATTCTGGGGCATCCTACTCACCTGGGGGGTCTAGGAATTGTTTCACCATGCTGAACCACACAGGCAATCAGAATCCACCGCTGTCATAGTTCCAGGGGTTCCAGGTATTGCTCAAGCTAGCAGCAGAGCTTTGTATTCTTCATGTGGTGATGGTTCTGCAGGACCCCTGAGTTAAGGGGTCATGGAGGCTTCCACTGAGATTTCAGTGGGAGGCCAGGCAAAGTGTGGCAGGGTTGACATGCCTGTGGATTTCCCCTGAGTGAGCAATGCATGAAACTGTGAAGGTGACTCCATAGCTAGAATGGAGAGTCTAGGAATGAGGGATGCCCAGTAATGTGGCTCCTTTGTCAAGAAAAACTGCTAGTTTTGCACAGAGAGCCCTTGTGTGCTGTAAACAGCACGGTCAAAAGGGCAGGGTGGCAAAAGCCCTTTGGATATCAGATCTCACCACCATGTGTCTCAGATATTGAAGGTTGTGCTAAAAATTTATTTATTTTTATTTTTTGGGTTTAGTTCTTGCTTCAATCCCTTCCTTTCATTCTGTGTACCTGTTCTTCCCTTTTGGAAGGGGAGTATTTACTCAGTGCCACTGTACACTGGATATATCTTTTATGGTTTAGATATTAGGTATCCACCAAAAGCTCATGTCTGAGACAATGTGAGAATATTTAGAGGTATATTGATTGATTGGGATATGAGAGTTTTAACATAATAAGTGCATGAATCCCCTAATATGGATCAACTGGGTGATGACTTTAGGCAGGTATGTTGTGGCTGGAGGAGGTGAGTCACTGGAGGCATATATATATTTTGTGAGCTGAGTTTGGTCTCTCCCTGCTTCCTAGTCCCAGATTCCATCTGTTTTCCTTCACCACACTTTTCTGCCATAATGTTCTGCTTCGAGCCCTGAAGAATGGAACCAGCCATCTAAGGACTGAGATCTCTGAAACCACAAGCCCCACAAAAAACTTTTCCTCCTATAATTGGTTTGTCAGGTCTTTTCCCACAATAGTGAAAAGTTGACTCAAACAATGTATAACATGCATTTTTTCATTACAGGGCCAAGAGGATGCTTGGAGTCTCAGAGGAGACTTTGGACTTGATTTTGGGATAATGCTGGAACTTTTTAGACTACAGGACTCTTGGAGATGAGCTAAATGCATTTTGCATTGTGAGATGAACATGAGTTTTTGCCAACCATGGATATGAGATGTCTCCGTAAAACTCTTGTGTTAATGCAGGAGTGTTGAAATGTAAGAATGGATTGTGAGAGTTGTAATCTAGTCAGTCCATCCTAGTTTGAATGGACAGACTGGGTGGTAACCAGTTTGGGGAAAGACTGAAGATGCTGCATCATTGGGTGCCCTATTTCACCTTGAGCCCAGAGAAATGACCTCAGTCTTCTATGAACTAAGACATCTGAAACTGTGAGCCCCAAATAAACATTTCCTTCTGTTAGCGATTCTTACCAGGTCTTCTGTTTACATAAATGCAAAGCTGATATCACAACACAGTGTACATGCACCCCCCTCTACAAAGCACAATAGTAAGTCACACAGCATTGGTTCTGTCAGACACTTATCAGTATGCACTTCAAAGCCACCACAACCCTCCTTCCAGGTTGCTGATCCAATTAAAGAAAACAGTGTCAAATCCCATTGCAAAAAGAGTATGTTGGCTCAGATATTTTATTGCTACCATTTTTGAAAAACAGGATCAGCTGCAATTAACCATAGTAAATATAACTTCCACAACAGAGTGGAAATACGAGGAATTAACTATGAAGTCAAATAATAGAAGTTTAGAAAAATGAGATAAAAAGTGCCCTAATGTCCTCAAGCTTGGAAGAATAGACTCCTTATTTGGAACATTAAGGTATGTAAAACAAGGCCATTTGTAGAGATTGTGCAGAGTTGGATATCCTCATCTAATAATTTTTATGCATACTTGTTATTATGAAATATGAAAGCATTTTTATGTTCAGCTGCTAGCAAACTACCACCTAGAAGGATGTGTGTAATATTGAAGAATTTCTTAAAGACTGTACAATATTATAATGCACTGGAAGAGTATTACAGGAAGGATGGAAACCGCATCACTGACTATTTCAGAGAGTAAAATGTGAAAATGTATAATCTAAGCATTTTTCTAAAATATTAAATGAATGTGATTTTTTATTTCATAACTATATTTTACTGATTATATTGAATTGGTAGACAATATCTGGTTACGATTTGGGGATGAAGATAAGAAAGCAAGAAACTGGCTAAAAATGAATTTTAAAATAGTCAAAAATATTATGTGAATCTCATTTTGAATCATCAGAGAAAGTCACTGAATCAAGTCATAATTTTCCTGTTTTTTATTGGGTTTCACTCTTATTTTGGGGATAAAAACATAAGACTGAACATTAAAATCATAAATTTTTTGAAGCGTTTCCCTAAGAGACATGTCATGTAATAAGTCCAAAAAACCAGAGGCAAGAAACTAAAAACTTTTGAGCACATTTTTTTAATTGCTGATGAAAAAACTAAATTTCTTCTTAGCAAAAGAAACAATCAGTGAGGTGAATAAAGAGCCTACATCTTGGGAGGAAATCTTTACCCCTCACACATCAGACAGAGCACTAATCTCTAGGGTATATAAAGAACTCAAAAAGCTAAGCATCAAAAAAACAAATAAATAACCCAACCAATAAATGGGCCAAAGACCTGAACACATACCTCTCAGAAGATGATATACAATCAATCAACAAATATATGAAAAATGTTCATCATTGGTAGCAACTATAGAAGTGCAAATCAAAACTACTGAAAGATTTCATCTCACTCCACTAAGAATGGCAGTTATTATGCATACAAACAACAATAAGTGTTGAAGAGGATGTAGGGAAAAAGGCACACTCATACACTGCTGGTGGGACTGCAAATTGGTTCAGCCAATATGGAAAGCAGTATGGAGATTTCTTGGAAAAATGGGAATGGAACCACCATTTGACCCAGCTATCCCTCTCCTTGGTCTATACCCAAAGGACTTAAAAACAGCGTACTACAGGAACACAGCCACATCAATGTTTATAGCAGCACAGTTCACAATAGATAAACTATGGATCCAAACTATATACCCTTCAGTAGATGAATGAATTAAAAAAGTGACATATATACACAATGGAATATTACTCAGTAATAAAAGAGAATAAAATCATGGCATTTGCAGGTAAATGGTTGAAGTTAGAGAAGACAATGCTAAGTGAAGTTAGCCAATCCCCCAAAAAACAAATGCCAAATGTTTTCTTTGATATAAGGAGGCTGATCTGTAGCAGAGTAGGGAGGGGAGCTTGGGAGGAATAGAGAAACTCTAGATAGGGCAGAGGGGTTGGAGCAGAAGGGAGGGAGCATGGGGCTAGAAACGATGGTGGAATGTGATGATCATTATTATCTAAACTACAGGTATGAAGAGATGAATTGGTGTGAATATACTTTTTATACAACCAGAGATATAAAAAATCGTGCTCTATATGTGTAATAAGAATTGTAATGCATTCCATTATCATATATAAACAAAAAAATTAATAAAAAATAAACTAAACCCTGTTGCCTCAAATATCATATCTTTCAGGAATAGGAATACTAGCAAGCTCAAATATTTTTTTTTTTTACATACTATCCTGGGATTTCCCTCAGAAATTTTCTTGGCAATTTCCTGTTAAGCCATTAGTTCTCTTTTACATTTGGGTGAAAAAATATCTATTCAGTCATTTTTATCATTTTCTTTGTAATGTTTGTTTCTAATAAAGGACTTGATCCAAGTTGTTTGAAGCACAAGTCCTCATCTCTGAACCTCTAGTACTTTGTAGAGTACTTGACACAAATTAAGCACTTCCAACTGAAAAGCCAAGTGTTAAGGAACGCTTGTATCAATTGTTTTTGACCCTTAGTGACAAATTACATGTTTCATAATTGAATTAATTTTAAAAATAAATTTAGTCTTGAAATTCTAAAAATGAATACTTTTTAGAAAACAACCAAGTCTGCCTCAGGTGAAATTTTTACAAAGGAGACTCTGAGCTAACTATTAGAACAATTCTTATATGGTTAAAGCTTACCAGCCTGAAATGTTCTAAAACTCACTCTCATGACTTTCACTAATGTATATCCACTGGAATTTAAATGTCATGGACTATAAATTATTTAATGAAGTTTATTTTTTATATATGGAAAATGATCCAAGTTTAAATTCTATGAAGTATACTTCTCTAATATCAAAAGTTCCCTTGAATCATGCTCATAATTGTCCTTAATGGTCAAGTTGAATAAAAACATATTGGTGTTCAACCTTCGTTCTGGCAATGGGCCCTCCTGGAGCTAACGGAAGTGTTCCATTCTTGGCACTCTGGTTCAGTTAAGCCATTTGTATAAATGAATAAAAACAGACAACTCATCAATTGTTATGAGGCTTTTGACTTAAATGTTTGCATTAGGAGTATTCTATAAACACTGTGACTCTATTAAAAGAAAACAGATAGAAACTAACAGATAAGATACCCTAAATAGTGAATTTCAACAGATTGGGACAACATGGACATTCACTGAGAATTTGTGACTGTCCACTAAGTGCCACAGGGATCATTCCTCTGGTGAGCACACACCTCAGGGCTGTTCCTGTGGGTAGAGAGAGTCCTTGTGCATGCGCTTCGCTGTGTACCTGTGAAGTACTGCAATTTGCCCCAAACCAGAGCAACGTGGAGCTCGCCTGATTGGGTAACATTTTACAGAAAAAGTGAAAGGATGTTGCAGATCTAATTAAAATCCATAATTGGCTGGTTTTAAGGTAATCAAAAGAGCATGAAGTTGAGAATTTTGAGGGCAGAGATTCATAGCAACAGAGGCCTTCTCCTATTGGCCTTGATAAAGCAGACGGTTGGGATTTGACAAGGGTCACTTAGCCTGGGGGGAAGTTAATCTCCAGAAGCTGAGGGCCTCAGCCCACTACTCCAAGGGTAAGCACATTGGGGGCAGGACAGCTCCTTTGATGCCATGGAGTTCTTTGTAAACACCTCTACAGATGAGCAGGATCTGTCAATTGGAATCAGCGGCTAACAGTGTTATGATTTAAAGGACAGGAAGAGTTCTCAGGGGAGATAGTTAGAGTGGGGAGCCAGGTGCTCAGCTGCATGGGCCCTGTGCAGTCACATACTCTTGTAATGCCTATTCTGTGAGGTCTCCCATTTTTAGAAATATGTGTCTGACAACTATCTGCCAAAGAAGTGCTAGGAGCTGTTACTTCCTGTTGCTGTGATCTACCTGCCTGTCTGCTTTCTAATACCCACAAGTTCTGACTCTGGTTGTCTTATACTTTGTTTCAATACCATCACAGTAAAATTTATAACAAAGTTTAGTTAAAAATGATAGCACAGTGCATATTTATATACATAATTTGACATAATTTGAAGTGGCATATCATGTATTATTAAGCATAAAATTCAAGGGTGTTTAAAAATTCACACATTATCTTTCATGTATCTATCTAAAGGAAATGCTTGCTAAAGAGTGTTGGGAATTGTAATAAATAACTGATCTGTGTTTACTGACACTGAACTACATGATTGTACAAAGTTTTAAACACATTAAACTTTAGTGACTTTGCGAAGCCCTCTGTATTTTGTCTGAGTTTGCTTTTAGTTTACTTAGTTTTGTTCTGTTTTTGTGGAGCCATGAATTGAATCAATGGGCACCCAACATTATGTCATCCCATAAGTACATAGTTTTATCCATTCAAAATACATCCCAGACCTTTTGATTTATTTTATTTTGTGACCGGGTCTGTCTGAGTTGCCATGGCTGGCCTCAAACTTGTGGTCCTCTTGCCTGAGCGTCCCATGTCCCTGGAGTAACAGATGTGCACCACCACACCCTGCCTGAGTCTATTTTGAAGCAAACGAGTCAATCTGTTTTTGAAAATAATCCTGTTTAAATGATAGTTGACAGTAGGACTAGAAATAGGGTCTATTTCAGGCTATTTTTGTATGGTTTCTTCTGAGTTTTCTTGTTCTTGGATATTTGGTATAGAAATCAATATGCTAGGTTCTTTAAATTTTTTTTTCCAAAGAAAGAGATCAAAAGTATAATCACCCATTTTATTTATGTATTTTGAAAGAGTTATACTTTGATGTGTTTTCATATATATAATTGATATGATTTATTATTGATTCACTTTTGTTCAATTGCCATCTGCACTTTATATATACTTAATTGTACACTATTGTTACTAATGGAATTATTTTTAAATGATAAAACTCTGTATTTATGGATCATATGTACTTTATATGCACCTAATTTTACAATGTTGCTTCTAATGGAAACATTCTTTACTGAGAAACATGCTTATGTATCTGTAGCATTAAATATTTCTAATGGTTTAAAGATTATCCAGGTTCCTCTAAACAATTTTGTATGTATGTCTCATGAGGATAACATCCCCCACCTCTGAAGAAGCCTTGAAAACCCAGCCTCCCAACCACAGTACCCATCAGAATAATTAGAACACACTCACCTGTAACTTTTGCATGAAAAAAGTGTCAAAAACATATCAAATATGAAAGTCAACTTCTCATGGGAATGTTTAAATTAACTATATTGCTAAAGATAGTGCTGCAGATTTTATACAGTTTAAGTGCACAATGAAATCTTTAGTCAGACAAGTGCAATTCATACAATTTAAAACACCAAATATTTATTTGTGCTGAAAACACATGTTTATGTCCTGGTGGATTAGCTCAGCCTATAAACATATAATTATAGAATAAGATGATCAGTTTATTATGTTGGCATCCTGCTGACTGAAGTACAATTGTATTATATTAATTATGTTGTTATTTTATTCTTTATGAGTATGTGATAGTTCACTGAATACAGTTAAGAGTTTGGAAAAAAGGGAATTGCTAGCAGAATGAGGAAATGATATAATAGTTATTAATATGAAATTGCTATTTGCTAGACCTGGTACAAAATCCAGACCCATTTTGAGGAGAATACTACTGGTTGTAAAGTAAGTCTCTTGATGCCAAACAATGTTTTAAAATTTAAATTAAAAAAGGCTATTGAATCTACAAAACCCAACACTGACCTTTAGAAGCAATACTTGGATTGAATTAAGGTAAATGAATAAATAAGTACTATAAAAAAGTGAATGAGTCAATGAAACTAACTAAAAACAGAACAAGTAAGTTTAATGATGTAATGAGCATACTAAGATTACTTTACCATCACTCTTCTGGTTCATATTTCAGACACTAGGTATTTTAGACATCTTTGTACTGCCTAAAGTATAAACCAGAACAATTTTAGAGGAGGAAAAGATTATTGGAGGGCTCACGGTTTCAGAGGTCTCAGTTCACAGACAGCCAGTTTGGTTCCTCAGGGCTGGAGGTGAAGCTGAACATCACAAGGAGGAAGAGTATGGCAGAGGGAAGCAGCTCACATGATATCATCAGCAAGCAGACAGAGGTACAAAATATATACCCCAAAGGCATGCCCTCACTTAGATGTTTTTGTTTAGAAAATGAAATTTAACTCAAGCATACCCACAGAGCCAGGATAAAAGCTATGTCCTGCCTACAATGAATATATAATTAAGGATGAAAGGAGGCATATAGAAAATAAAGCTAAGGAGGGGTTCGGAACAATCTCGCAATGCAAAAGTCCATTCAAACATTGAAGGTTGAGGATGTGCAAGGCAGTATAGACAGAGTCCAGGTTATCTGAGATACACACAAAAAAACATTAGACTAAGTGGCCACGGTCAACAATGAGTTTTTGAAAGCTGAGAATAATCCTTAAGACTTTATTTTTATCAGCAATTTAAAATATTATTTATTTTAAAAGGTATGGGCACTGTATTCTTGTTCATAATTTGTTTTAGACAAGATCATTTTTCATCTTTTAATCTTACAACTAATTTGAAATTTTATGATTTATACTAGGAAGTTTGAATTAATGCACATGGATAAAACACAAGCAAAATATTAACTGCCATTCTATAAATTCAATTAAAAATTAGTTGATTTTTATTTTATGAGATCCTATTTACACTGTAGTAAGTATATTAATCCAAAAGATTAAAAGAATTATTATAATTGAAGAAACATGTCTAATACTTACAATCAATATAGTTAGATTAGTGTGAATTTGTTCTATTGCTAAAAATTAATTCTAATTATAGTAATGAAAGGCATTTAGCTGACATTTTCACCTATTTTTTAAAATCTAACAGAGATGTACATGTACACAAGTCTGTTTTTAGAGACAAATGTCTTACTGAATTATAATTGCGTTAAATTTTCATAGACTCGGAAATGTCAAGCCAATAGGAAGAATATTACTATATTTTTCTCTTGTTTTTTAAAAGGCAAATGATAATTAAGAGCACGGCAGCCAAACTGTAATTCCATTCTTTGGAAATAGATGCATTTTTCCTCTCTAATATGCTACTTACTTATGAATACTATGTAAAATTTCCAAGCTAAATTTAAGACTCTTTTATTCAATGAATTATTAATAATAGAATTTACAAAAGTGAAAATTGCAAGTATAATATTTTGAATTATTAAAGGTGGAAATTAAATTCTTTTAAATATTCACAGTTAAATTATTAAAATTCTGTTTAATTGGGCATCTAATCAAGTTTCAATTTTAAATAAACCCAGATGCATTTATACTGGAGTTTCTATACCAGGTATAGATCAAGGCCAGGCTAGCCACTGTCCATTCCATTGATAAGGGAAATGGTGCATCAGAAGTCTTCGAAGGAATGAACAAAACAAGTTTCACTTCCTTCCCTTTTGCAAACAGTTCATACCCAGCCTTCTGTAAATGAGTAGACTTTTAAAAGGCTTCCACTCTGAAATGTGTAATAAAGATTTTCTTTAAAATTCCATTGCTAATAAACAATGATTGAAGGGCAGACCACAATATAAAGGAAATTAAATTAACATAAATTTGCTTGAGTAAGAATGTTGAACAACACTGAGTGATTTTAGGACAGTAGGGAATTCTGATGACTGTTTTAAGTTGTGAATAGGAGATAGCTTTAAAAATCATTCACTGGGAGGGTGAAAAGAAATGGAAGTTCCTGTGTAGATGATGAGAACTATTTTAGGTTCAAGTTGATCATGACAAATAGCATCTACAGTTGGCCAGAGCAGATACATTTTGCCTCTTTATTTTGCTTGATGAGAAAGACTTTAGAAAGTAGTTATTAACTTGATAATTTGAACTGAGAAAAATTGAAATATTTCTGAATGGTAAGGTATCTAAAAAGCATCTAGTCATATAAAATGGAATTACCAGAGAGCTCTGATGTTTCTTGAGGGAATTGCTGTGGACATTACATGAGATAAGAATCAAGAAAAAATTTGATTAATAGCAACACAGCTTGTCATTCCCTGTTGCTGCTTATGTTTGGCTTATGAATATTCTACAAGGTTCTAGATAGAGGATTCAATGCACCAGACACACACTTCTCTCTGTGATTTCACCAATGCTCATTATCTGGATCAGAACCATGGTACCATTTGGCAAAGTCATAGTGATGTAAATAAAACATCAAAATTAGGACCAAAGGTTTGTAACCTAAGTATGTCTTGCCATCTTCCCTACGTGAGTAAAACCTGGAAATTACCAGAATCAATCATCTCCTAAACAAAGTTCTTGAGCCACTGTCACACATCACAGCTATTCTCAGAATAGTGTGTGTGTATGTACACACACAAACACATTTATATCCAAGTTTGTAATTAGTAATCAGTAGTAAATAATATATTTTAATACAATATAATATAAAAGGTCTGTTATGAATATATAGTTAATGTAATACACCGTATTTTTAAAAGGCTAATATATGTTATATTATGAATTAAAATAATTTCAAATGATTAAATGTAAGGAAAAGCTGCAGTTGGAATCTGAGCCTAATAAAAATCAAAGATCTAAAATTGTCCCTGAATTTTATTCTTTACAAAGAGCAGAGATGCAGCTTTCAAGCAGTGACAGGCCATGTTGGCTTAGGCCACTTTTTTCTCAGGAGGGAGTCTATGCAGTTGAATCTCATGGGCAATTTTACCTTCACTCTTTTCAATAATTGGTAAGCCTAAGAAATGCCTAGCAACACTCAGAATGGATTTCCAATTTGGAAGATTATGTTGAAATGAAGAAATGCAAACTTTTACAGATATTCACTTGTCCCATGTGGATGAAATTCACTTTTGTTCAATGATTTAAATCAAAATCAGTCATGTGAAACACATAAAGTAGGATAAGCATAGTAAATATCCCTTGACTTTCCAAAGAAACAAGGTTTGTGTAAATGGGAATTATATTATTTTTGCTAGTAGCTATTTTGTCTGCAAAACCTTTATCTAAAATCACCGAAGTAAATAATTAGAAGGGAAAAGAAAAACTGAACTCCAAAGCTAAGCATTCTTTTCTTCTGTCATTTTTTTTCATTACATGTTAGTGCTAAAATATATTATCAAGACTTCAGCTTAATGCTCATTATTAACTAGCTAATAATGAAGTCAATATCCAAATTTCAGCCCAGAATACTTATTTGGCAAAAGCATCTAACCACAATTTGCACACTCTTGTGTTAGAACTGCAAGACAAGTGATTTGCGGTAATATATTCAAAATATTTTCACAGTTTTGAGATCACTGACTTAACAGAAGAAACATAAATCTATAAAACTTTTTATAATTTAACCTTGTTATGGTTGAACCATATGGCAATTCTTTTTTATTTGAATTTTTTCTGATATTATTTTATACTTTTGAGTTGAGATGTCATGGAATGGATTTGTACACGATGGACCTTAAACAAATACAGAAAGATTTATTTGAAGATCAGCTTAAAGGAATCACTGATAATGGTGTATTAAGCTCAAAGATCCACTGATATTTAAAATAAATGTCTTATTTTAACAGTGAAAGTGACACAATATCTCATTTAAAATAATAGTTGTCTTCTAAATCTATCCAAACTCTTTTCACCTTTTTCAACACATTTGCTATGTACCACATATAAGAAGAGAAGGTAAGTATCACAAAACTAAGATTTAGAGTTTTCATGCCACCAGAATCAGGAAGGAATTAAAAAATATTAGTGATTTGTTAAATGACATTCCTTAAAATGCAAAAGCAGTATCATCAAAGTAGTTCAAAAGTACTCTGCACTTTCAAATTTCCTGTCCTGCTTTTCCCAGGCATTCACAGAAACACTGTTTGAACCAAGTTAATCCCTGGACATCTGTTTATTTTCTTCATAAACATACATTTCACAATCAGACAAAATATCAATTCTAGAACAACAAAAATTTAAAATTAGTCTTCTGAAACCTGATGGGAAGAAAACACCTCAGAAAATTAAAATTCTCAATATAGGCATCAAAAAATTGTTTGACAATTCTTTATCGGCTCAAAGCAAGAAGGTATATATTTAACAAAGATAATTAGATATTTCATTATTTTCAACATTTACTGATAGTTTTTATCATTTAAAATCTCATGTGGAAAATGTATAAAAATTGTTATCAGTTGCTTTATGAAATCCAGCATTTCTGCATGGAATAGCATATTGATACTAGAAAAATATGGGAAGTCAACTAAACACATTTGGGGAGATTTAAAATTAAGATGTAGAGGCTAAGAACTACACTTCTACCTCATATGCAGGGAGCTAACAGACTTGCAGTGTGGCACCCACATCTTGAACGCCTCTGTGGCATCTCTACACAGCATAGGAGTCTCTCTTTCCAAGATGTGGATTTATTCTTTCCAACCCAGAAATAGCTGGGTTAGGTTTTCACATAGCCCTTTGTTCTTATATATATTGACTGTCCATAGGAGTTTGGAATGGTCTTAAGAGTATGGGAAACACATGGAAACAATCACTGCATTTTCTTTTCATTTTTTCTTCTCAAAGTTGGGCTATGATGGTTATCAGGGCACCATATTCTTTTTTACTCAATTTGACTGAATTATACCTAGAGATACGGTGGTATTTTAGATGAAATTTACAAAATCAAATTTAAAGAGTTAATTCCCAATAGAGACACGCTCCAATCCTAGACAGTTTTCACTAAAGTGAAGATAGCTTGAGGTAAGATCTGGCTGGCTTTGTAATCTTATACAGAGGAATATTGAAACAGGATTAAAATGGTTTAAAACACGTAATTAAAATTTAAGTAAATTAAGACATCGATGTCTTTCCATAAAACATTATATATTTTGCTATTTAGTCATTAGCAAACATCCTCAGGAATGTAATAAAGACAAATGAGGTGGGCTGCTTCCAACACTCTCCACATCACCTCATGCCTATGCTCTGGTTTGGCTTCCCTTTGTGAACACCTGCTGGTGTGTGTCAGTGCAGCATAAGCATACATTTTTAATTTTCTTTTTAGTATAAGCAAATTGAATGAGACCAAAACTATACTTTTGGTTCTATTATACTAACTCATGAAATAATTTATGAAACAAGCAAAAATAATCTGCAAAGGGTGTCCAGGTTCACTCCTGTGAACGCATTTATGTCTTCAGTTTCTTTACTCATTAGCTAAGATTAGACTCCTAATATTTTTTTCCACTAAAAGTTCTAAACCTCTATGTTGTTTATGTTCTAACCTTCTGTAAATAACTGTTAAAAAAAACTTCTTTACCAAAAGTGAAACACTATCTTTTGATAGTAAAAAGACAAAATAGAAATAAAAATGTGTGTATCAACTGTAGCTTTACAAGAAGTTATAAAACATATAAAATATTGATTTTTTTAATCTCTGGAATATCTTTGAATAACTGTCAGAATGACTGGTATCCGAGGGAAATGAAATATCTATTTCTAAGATTAGGTCATTTACTGAAATTGTCTGATTTTATTATAGTTGTATACTTTCTACATCATTTTAGATACATTGTACCCATACAAAAAACTTAAAAACAATATTCAACAGATCTAAAGTGAATTGCATTAGAAAAGTTAACTGATCACACCACATTGTCTAGAGAGGCCAAAAGCACTGAAGGTAATAGAAAAATATGGCCCAGCAATAAATGCTAAAACAGCAATTTGTGCAATGTAGAACATTAACTAAAATCTTAAAATGGTTTATAATCCAGGTATATATCAAACTGCAGATGTCGTGTAAAATATATTCACTGATGGAGATTACATGTCACGCAGAAAGGTCTTTTAAGGAAACTTCCAAGGTGATGATCCATAATAATAAATCAGCCAAATGATCCTCCTCTCTGGCTGATGAAAGGAAATTCTCCTTAAGATCAATCATCATGAACAAGCTGACAATGAGGTAGCCTTGCTGCTGTTCTTGTGCCAGTCTACCTGGAAAATTTCGCACATCCTTGAAATGCAACTAGTGTAAAAATTGCACACTCCTCCCGTAGACAGAAAAAGAAAGAAAAGCTTAGCATTTTGACCCAAGAAAAGAAAGAGCATAAAGCTCTGCAAAAGAGATCCTTTGGTGCTTTGTTGTTGTTTTGCTTTGGTCCCTGTGTGCATGTTAGGAGGGGATTTAGAGGCAAGAGAGTGAACCAACCCCATTGCACACAGCAGCTTCTGGCTGCACCTCCACCCTATTCCACCTGCCTCGCTCACTCACTGGAGTCAGCACCAAGAAGCTGATTGCAAACATCTGACTGCCCTAAAATCCCCATCAACCCCTGCCCTAGTCATGTTTAGAATGCAAAATTGACAACTTTCTCATGACTGTGTAAATTGCCATGCATAAAGAAGCTCAGATCTTCCTCACAAACAGATTATGGCTCCTAAAACCCTTCCGCCATAGGGAAATGTGAGGGCATGAATGTGTTAAGTAGTGCATAGTTCAGCCAGTAATCCATGTGATAGAAAATGGAGATTTTTACTAAAATCACAGGAATTACAGGATCGTTTCATGTTTTACCCATAATTAAAACGTGTTTAGTTTAAGTATAGCAATCCATTCTGAATGATCATTATTGGCTGTCAATTTTTAAAAAAAGTGCTCACACAGAGAGGGTTGCTGTGGTAACAGCCAGTAGAAGGAGAATCTATGAATAGAACTCTGGACAGGAAACCTGGGTGGATTTGCTACTAACTAGCTCTTGAACTTTGGGTATGTTACTTAATCATGATTTTGCTTCAGTTTTTTTAGCTCCAAAAAGAAGTCTTGTCTTTGATAAAACTTAAATTTCCATCCTAAAACTTTTTGTAACAAACTCTCCTATTTTCCCATTTATTGAAATATGTTGGGTATATCATAGATCTTGCCAAGGAAAAATATCCATCAAAAGAGCAGATAAATTTTTCTTCTCTTAATGTCAATGCTCTCTTAAACATCTGCAAAGTTTCTAGCTAATTGAATTTCAATTCTGGATTTTATTACATAAATTATTTCCAAAAATTGTTCAACCTCCTTATGAACAATAAAGCACTGAGTAAGCATTATTTGGCAAACATGTCTCAGGCAGTTTTTTTTTTTTTTTTAAATGAATTTTTCCCATATGCATGTCAATTGTTTTCCCATTTACTTTTAATAGCTGGACACTAGATTAGAAAACATAGTGATTATACTGCAAATATGTGAAAAGATATCAAGGAAGCTATTCATTGCAAGCTCTTAAGGCCAAAAATGCTACTAGGAGACTTCCAAGTTGGTTACGTTAATGATTTCATTAATGAATAAAACATGGAGTATTTTCAAATATATGACTTATTGAATGGCAAACCTTTGTAATAATATAGGTCTTTTAATTTCCTTTCCTCATAATTGACATTACTGTGATGAATCAAGAACAAGAAGAAAGAGAATTGACACAGAAAGCACTCACATAAAATGAAGAACAACTTCCTCTGTCCAAATTGACCACACTCATCCCATCTCTCCTACCTATTCTGCATGGTATTTGCTGGTCACGTACACAGGTTTTTGATCATGATGAATGTTATTTTCTAACACTGTATCTCCTTTCTCTGAAAACCTTTTCCATACTGAGGTGATTTTACCATTTATTATTAAGATGTCATCCTGACATCTGGAGTGTGCCTCTGAAATTGAAGCCTAGTATGTATTCTCTATCAACTGGAAATCGCTGCTTCCATTGATAGCAATCTCCTATTTGAGGAGGCAGAAGGATGAATGACCTTGTGGAAAATTTATCTTCCCCATTTTTAATGTCAACATACTGTTCGGTTAAGGTGCCGAAGATATATTTGAGGGATTAGAGTTTCCAACATGTGTAGTTTATGTGGCATCTCTGTGCGGTTTGCTCTGGGGAGGACAAAATCTTAAAGTGTGCAATTGGGTCTTGTAATAGCCCCTTGATGCTGCTGGTGAGACAGTTACGGTAGACTGAGAAGCACAGAGGTTTGGTTATAAATCAGGCTCAAGTATTACAATAAAGTTTATAGAAGCTATATCAACAGTATATACTCTGTGTAGGAGGACTGTTTTTGTCCTCTTGTTGCCTTTCTATTTTTCTTAGCACAGTAAAATCTCTCCTGAATTATGGGAGGTTAGGTTGCTAAGTCTCTCAACCAGTGCCCTTGAAGGAGGAATAGCGATGCATTTGGTGAGACAGGAGAGAGCACAGCTGAGCTTTGGAACTCAGACCTTGTGACCTGTCTCTTTAAGTTGAGCATGCACCTAGAAAAATCTGTTTTTCCTTGCCTACAGTAAAGAACTCTGAGTTCTTGCCTTATAGAGCCAAAGATGAAAGTCTTTCCCTGTGTCTGTTTCTGTGTATGTATCTCTCTGTCACACACATACTCCTTTTCTCTACATTTAAGGGAGAGATGCAGATTGACATCTCTATTCACTTCAAGGCAAGACTCACTCTATATTGCAGCTTTATCTCCATATATTTATTATGTGGTACAAGGTGAAATTATGCTTGTCAGCATTAAAAAAAGATGGTAATAGGTTTTTCACCTAAAGCCTAGTTTTTGAAAAATGTACAAAGTGATTCATTTATTATATTAATTTATTGTAGAAGAAAGAAAAGGAGAGGAAACTCAAGGAAGAAAAGGATAGGAAAGGAGAGGGGAGTGGAGAGAAGTAAGGTAGGACTAGGCACACTGTATCCTGTAAAGCATGTGAGTTTGACCATGCATTCTTAGTTGAAGAAAACAGCATTATAAATTATCTCAAGGATACGTTAATATTCATGTTCCATAATCTCCAAAATTGTCATGTGCTGTGGATTGAGTCCATATTTTGAGCTTTGCATGCCATTACCTCATTACTTATGGGGTCCATGTCAGAACTCTGGCAATTTTGCACTTGAAATGATCTAATAAGGATTATTGAAATCAGTGAAATATGAGTTCCAATTGTGACCACATGCCTTAGTCAGAGTTGGTTGACTTAAAACAGCAATGAGTGTCTCTTAGAATATGAGTCACTAATTTCGAGCAAATAATGATGTTAAGTATGGCTTATAATTTTATGCTACATTGTCTAAAGCACTACGGAACTATGAAGGGAGTTAAATCTCACCTTATTTAGGATTGAGTGGCAATAGAAGGTGAGAAATTATCAGGCTGCAAATAACCTCAAAAGGCCCCAAACAAAAAATAGATGCAAAAACCAGAAAGTTGTGAGTGATGTTGGACTTCGACTGAAATAGCAAATGTATACTCTGAAAAGTTTTGACAGCAGTTGGGTGCCAGCCTTAGCCCCAGATCATTAAAAGAGCCAGGTAATCAGTCTTGTAGGAGTTGAAGGGCTATGTTTTATATAAGAAAGATAAATATGTCCACTTTGGTAGGAGTCCTAAATCTAGAATGCAATGGTTGACTCAGAATTGGCACATAGATTTATAAGCCTGTGTCCAATCTACAAAAGTAGATGTGTTGTGAAATATTCTATGATGGTATGTATAAGGTGGCATAGGTTACAATCTGAGCCATGTGAATTTTGTAGTCAGCTACCTTCAGTTGGATTCCTTAGAAATAGTCTTGTATCATAAGGATTTCTGGGATTGAAAAAGTGTTTCATCAGAAACTACAGTCTTTTCTACAGTTTGTGACACAAGGGGATAGTCTTTTTTTTTCACAATTTTTGAAACTTTTTTTATTAACTATACATAACTGTAGAATTTTGACATACAATTTTTCTGAATGTATATGATGTAGTAGAATTACATTGGTCATGTAATCATATATGCACATTGGAAAGTAATGTCTTATTCATTCTACTATCTTTCTAATTCTCATTCCCCCATTCTTCCCTTCATTCCCTTTTGTCTAATACAAAGTACTACTATTCTTCCCTACCCACACCCCTTATTGTGAGTTAGCATCTGCATATCAGAGAGAACATTCTTTGGTTTTCAGGGACTAGCTTATTTCACTTAGGATGATATTCTCCAGTTCCATCCATTTACCTGCAATAAGCCATGATTTCATTCTTCTTTAAGACTGAGTTATAGTCCATTGTGTATATGTGCCACATTTTCTTTATCCATTCATCTGTTGAAGAACATCTAGGTTGATTCCATAGTTTAGCTACTGTGAATTCAGCTGCTATAAACATTGATGTGGCTGTATCACTGTAATATATGCTGATTTTAAGTCCTTAGTCTTTAATCTCCTGCTCTATACTTTTCTAAGTGGCAATCAAGTGGCTAAAACCATTGGTAACAATCGAGGGTCATTCAGACTTTATAAGGTTCTTCAAGAGGAGTAGAAGCTGGAGCTGAGACGGGGATGAATTCTGCTCACTGAACAGAGTGACCATTTCTATGTTCTCTTCTGCTGGTGTTCTGTTTCAACAGCCCAACAGCCCTGAACGCCAACAGCCTGACTGAGACCTCAGTGAACCACTCCCAGGCATTCAACTGAGGGTCCCAGTCATCTGGCAGCTTTGCCTCAGGAAGTTCATTAGGAAATAAAGTTTACTCCCAAAGTACAGCATTTTTTATTGTTATTTTTTTGCCTTTTTTCCCATATAAAGGCAGGATAAGTGAAGCTGCATTATTTAAACATTGTATTTCAATTTTATGAGAAAATCTTAAACTTTTTGTTTTTGTTGTTGTTACAAAGTTGAGTTGACTCATCCTTAAAATACTGCACCAAGTCAGAGGGTTACCAGGTGTCCATGGATCTGATGTTCTGTTTTGTGAAGACCCACTGTCCAGTTAAAGGCTGAAATTCTACATGGATGCACCTGGGATACCAGCCATGTGGGAGGGTCAATTCAGAATCTCTGGGAATGACTTCAAAAAGAGGCTGACTCCCTTTGCCAGAGACACCAGCTACCAAAACTGCCAGCCACAAAGACTTGTGCCTCAAAATGTTCATTAGAGTAATGGAGCCTCCAGAGATACTGGTACTTCTTGAAATGTGGGTTTTCCAATTTGAAATTTTTCCTCTGGCACCTATGGGTTGGCATGTAACTCACGAGTCTTTCTTATGCAGCCAGATGTGCAAGGAGCAATGTGGGTGTCTCCCAATGTATGATAGCTAACATAGGATTTCTCAGCTTTATCATGGTATGAATTCATCATGCGTTCATTAGAAATTGTACTTCACATTCTGAATGTTGATCTTTCCCCAGGTTAGAAACACCCTTATGGTACCCTCATGAGGCTGTGCTGCAGCAGGGAGCAACAGTCCCTGGTCAGGTGTGTAACCGTGAGGGTGAAAACCAATATGCTGTGCTAAGGATGCAGCTCAGTGCTAGAATGCTTGCTTCCTATGCTCAACCCCCAGCACCACAAAATAAAACAACAAGCCAACAAAAAACAAAACCAATATAATTTACAGTGCACTGTGTGGCTAAGCTAGAGCCTTCATTGGGCTAGGTGTAGTAAACACATTTCAATTTATGAAATTTTCAATTTGTGATGATTTTAGTGGGGTGTGACCCCCTCATAGCTAAAGGAGCATATGTTCAGTTAACCAAAACCTTCCCCATACCAGTCATGTTAGTCACCATTAGCAAACACTTTCCAAATCCCACTAGCCACATAACTCCTATCTCCTGAAGGAGTAAGAAGCTCACTTGGTTGCTGGAAGCAAACAGAACCTTAATTTTTGAATTATTTGCCTGCCTGAAGCTCCCTAGCGTACTAATAGCAGATCAATTTATCCTTGATACCCTTTAAAGTCTGTGAAATACAGGGGGGCTACCCTCAATTATCTTGCTCCTTTAAGCTCCTAAGGTTGAGGCAGCAGAATCTGGGGTGGGGTGGGGACAATTCTCTGTACAGGAAGCAAAACTTTGAACTCAGAATTGGTTTTGAGACCTGCAGTGATTTCTTCTATGTAGTCAGCTAACATCTACAGATTTTCCACCAAAATCATACAAAACCTTGCATGTGGCATCTAATTTACCATGACTGATGGCATCTGTTTCAATTTTGGAACTCACAACTCAACAAACACCCACTGCCCCATCTCTTGCCAGAGGTACTGATGGGGTCCTCCCTAAAGCAGGGCATTTGCTGACCCATTGTCAAAATAGCATTCTGCAAGATAAGGGTCAGGGAGCTTTTCAGGGTGTCAGAATGGACATCAAGAATGTGTATGGAATTCTGTTGTCGCTTTCTCATCCTCAGTGTATCACTCCATCAGCATTATAACCCACACTTGGGGCAGTGAGAAGCGAAGCTCTGGTTAATGCCTCTCTGTGATTTCCCCCACAAATTGCCTGTCTCTGAAGGAGAGCCAGCACCCTTTACAACACTCGGAATCCAATGCAAAGCCAATAAAAGAACAAAAACCCAAACAACTCTAAAATCTTAGGCAGTCCTTGCTAAAAAGATGCAATACTGGCCTGGGAAGACCCAGAAGGAAGCCAGGGTGGTGAGAAGGTGCAACGATTGTCATTCTTGGCCTCCATCACCATGGATTCATTGTGCTCCCCCAGCCACAAAGTGAGCTCTGCAATTTTCAGTGTTTCCCTGAGCTTGGAGCAAGCTGAATCTTTGATACTAAAGAGCATGCTAAGTGTAACTGCCCTTTGTGCAGGAAAAGATATCATATAATGATGTACTACTATGCAGACATGCTTGGAAACACAGTTTTGGTCAGAAGTGGTATTCCCAGCTACTCAGGAGGCTAAGGCAGGAGGGTCACAAATTGAAGGCTAGACTGGGAAAAATTAGTGAGAAGCTGTCTGAAAACAAAACAAAGCAAAAAAATTGATAAATGATATAAATAAATAAAAAGCACTGGGGATGTAACTCATTTGTAGAGTAGCCTGGATCCACTCTGCTGTACCACACAGGTATTAAAAAAAAAAGTTTGTAACAAAGGCAGTCATTTTTGATTTACAGGACAATCACAAGCATGAGAGAACCATGAATTGTCTTACAATATGTATTTTATAGAAAAAATATATCTGACTTTAAGCAAATATATGTCTTGGGTCATTTGAGAAAAATTAATATAAGAATAAGGGAAATGAGAAATATAGTACTCCTGAATGCCCACTGGATGGAGATACCTGTTTTTGCATTTACAATTGTTCTATAACAAAAAGTAGAAAAAAATGTAAAACAACTGGTATTTTGCCAAGAATAGAATTTAACTAAATAAAATTTGAAATGATTTATTGAACATATACAAAACAAGAAAATATTTCTGCATCATGAAGACAGAAAATTAAAATCCTCAAACCAGAAACTTCCATTTGCTGCTTAAAATGCATGAAAGTAACAATAAGAATTCATTGTTTTCCAAACCATTTTTATTTTATTTTAATTCAGGTGTTGAAAAATGTAAAACCTCATCTTAGCAAGGGATTGCTCAGGTGATACCTGGTAGATATGACAAAAAGGATGCTATGAAAACTCTTGATTGTGGGCTTGAAAAAAGCAAAGTCGATGCTATTCAAAAGCTGTATGAAAATAAGATATGGGCAGTACGTTCTGCATACTGGGAAGCTGACAAGAATATTGACTAAGCGTTAAGACAAGTATATAATTTTTGAATTTCTAACTAAAGTAAATTCATAGCACATGTAAGAAATTTGAAAATGTCTCTAAATCTACCAGCTAAATAGTTTTATCATATGTATTAGCAGATGTTTTGAAATATACACACATGTGTACATGATAAATAAAAACAAATAGCTGTCAATTAAAAAAAAATGTGTCTCTTGGGATGACAATGAGTCATGAAGATAAAGGTCATATATGAACTGAATTCTGGCCTGGGTGTGGTGAGGTGTACCTGTAAATCAAGTGGCTTGGGAAGCTGAGGCATAAAGATTGCAAGTTCAAAGCCAGCCTTAGCAACTTATGGAGACCATAAGCAATTTAATGAGGCCCTGCTGCAAAATTAAGGATAAAAAGGGCTGGGGATGTGACTCAGTGGATAAGCACCCCTGGGTTCAATCCCTAATACAAATAATAATAATAATAATAATAATAATAATAATAGAATTCTGGTCCAATCTTCTCTGAGTATCAAGCATATTAAACATGTATTAATTATGTCCAAAATTTTTGGATGAAACAGAAAAAGATCGCGTGGTCTGCTTTCCAGGAGCTTCCAACCAGGACCCATGGCAGCCTCTCTCTCTCCTCTCCATCTCACCGGCTCTGTCCTTCCATCTTCTTCTCTCATGACTTTCTGGTTAGCCCTGCACACCTGCAGCAGAATGAATGAGTTTTAAGGGAAAACACACAAAGGTGAAGGAAGAATGATACAAATTCAAAGAGGGATCTTGGGCTCCCAAATCAAAACATATTTCAGGAGGCATGCGTTTAGTTCCAAAAAACTTAAGACCTAACTAATAGTAATATAAAAGGGTCAAAGAATTGTGTCAGGATCTCCAGAGGCCAATTATGACAGGAAGACTTGTGTAAAGTGGATTGATTAAGAATGAGTCCCAGGACAATCTAGTAAGGGCATCTGGGTAGCAGGACAGGGAAGATGAAGGCACCGAGGAGAGGTGAACTTCCAGATAAACCGCTGGCCTCTGCCTGATCTCACAAGAGAACTTTGGACTAGAAATTGTTCTCAGTGGATTGAATCATTCTTATCAGTGCACTCAATGATTCTTGTTACATCTTTCTTATCATGTCCAATTAGCATAGCACAATCAATTTAGAATACAAAATTGCATTCTGGAATGCCTACAACTAAAAATCCCTCCAAAGTGTTTGTGACAGGGGAGTGAACATTACATAATGTTTCAGGTGATGAAACTTGCTTCCCCTTACAGAGAGGTAAAGAGGAGAACACCTTGGAGAGATCAATTATTATAGCACATATACCAGAGGCCGTGATTTACTGTCCTAGTAAAGATATTACAGCTGATTGAACAGCAACAATGGATATGTTTGCGATAGTTGACCATTCTCACTCTGGTTTTGGCACAGTCAATTCTGGTCAATTAAATGATGATGTGATGAGGACAACCTCCTCATTACCTCCTAATATACGGCAGTTGAACCAACCCCTGTATTCAATAAGGATAGCATATTGTTTTCTATTTTTCAGTTTGGTTGAGTTTTTTGAAGCTGGTTTCTAGGCTTTCACTTTCATAAATACCAAGCCAGTTTCTTAGTATTTTCTTTTACAATAGTTTTTATTATGCAGAACAACAATGATAATGTAAGTAAAAATTTTATCGAGCACTAATTATCCATCCATAATTGTCTCTTAGTGGTTTTATGAAATGGCCACCACATGGATGAAAATGTTAGACAGAATGTGAATTGAATTTGGTCCACGTCTCCACGCATTGTCTGATTTGAATCTACCCTCCACTCACGCAGGGAAGCTGTGATGGTGGCTAGGTCCTTTGAGCATCACATTTACTCCAGTATGTAGGCCGTTGAATAATTGGTCATAGGTTCCTCTAGGCAAAGACTTAAAGGAATCCGTTCTTTTGTTCTTGCTAAAGAATCTCAGGAATCTTCTTCAGGGTGATTCAGATTCTCCCTCAATAGGTATATTATAGGTATGTTATAGAATTGGTTTGAAAAAAAGGAGAGAGAGATTATTTCATCCCATTGGAGTGGCTAACCTCAGTCTATGCTGCACCATTAAGGTCTCATTTGAACACATTTATCCATTTCCATACACATACTATATTTATACCCATATCTGTATATAAATGCAAATATATCTACTACATATACAGTTTTAATATGCAGGATTATTATGAAATAATTATTATGAAATAATCCATTCTTTTAAAGCATGCATAAAAAATATTCCCATTACACAAATTATAAGACTGGAACATACTGATGGATATGCTGAATCTGAAATGAGATAATCTACATTTTCACTTGGCTCTAACCCTCACTAATCTGGGCAAATCATACAACATCTTTGCTATCAACCTGCTTAGCACTAAAAAGTGGCTAGTAATAGTATCTATTTATAGGAGAAATGTATTAATTAATCACTTAAAACATTCAAAATTGTGCCCACCCAGTACTGAGCACTATAAGATTCAGATATTTCCATCTATTTTTGAATTTTAACTGTCTACTCTTACAAATTTTAATGATGTACTTTTATATTATGGACATAATTATATGCAAATCTTTACTCCAATCGCTGGTTCCTTCCTCTGATGAACTTGTAAAAGTCATTCCCACATAAGCTTTCATGAGAAACACATTCCATCAGATTGGCTGATTAAGGCCTAGAGTTTACTCTACTAGGGCTTTTACATATTATCATAAATCAATATGTTCTCATGGTTCATAAGCCCACTTCTCATCCTCTCTTACTTGCTATGAACTTATTATAGCAAAGAGTAAGTTTCTTTCTTTATTTTTTTCTGAGCAGTTAAATACTGAAACACAAAAGTAAACAAAATTTAAGCAGACCAACAGGCAAAATCTCTATTATTCCTCAATTAAATATTAGAGGACTGATCAGATTAGCCAATTTGCTAAAATAAAACTATAAAGATGAGAATTAAATATCAATTCAGAAAAATCAATTGCAATTGGAAATGAGTGGGAGAGCAAAAATGATAAAATTAATCAACACACTGATTTTTCCACTGATTATCACGTGCAAGAAGATAATTGAACAAAAGGCTAACAACTTGTAGTATTATAATAAATCTAGACTCTGAACAGTTTTTCTTCACCTTTAATTTTTATGGATCTAATAGTACTGTGGTTTTTCTAAAAGATAATACATTCAATATTTCTCTTATGATCTCCCCATGTATTATTATATGAGCAACTATTCCTAACAAATTCCTAACTATTCCATTAGGAAAAATGACCCAGTGGTGTAGGAGGTTGAGGAAGGAGGATTGTGAGTTCAAACCCAGCCTCAAGAACATAGCAAGGCCCTAAGCAGCTCATCAAGACCCTGTCTTTGAATAAAATATTAAAAAGGGGGTCTGGGGGGATGTGGTTCAGTGGTCAAATACCCCTGGGTTCAATCCCCAGTACCAAAAAATAATAATAATAAATAGGAAAAATGATATAGTTTCCTATCATACATTTGAAAGAAAATTATTTATTATATATGTAGCATTTTCAAACGGGAACAACAAACCCAGTTTGCAACAGAAATGATACCTCTGTGAGGTGATGGATATCTTAATTTCCTACATTGAACCTTTCCATAGTGCGTATGTGCCTCGAGGCACCACGACTTTCCTACATGATAAACATATACAGTTTTAGCTGTCAATTTAAATGAGTAAGTAAATAAATTTGGAAAACAATTGTTCTTAAGTTCTAAAACTTTATTTAATTAAAAACAAATTTCAGTTTGCCCAGTATTTGCTTATTGGACCCCATGATCTGGGTAGTAAGCCTTTCTAAGATGTGACTAAATCTAAGAGAGATTTATGTCTTCCAGCAAACTCTCTTCCAGCATGGTCCTGTCAATCCCTGATTTTTGTCTTCTCCATGCCTCCTGCTGGGTAAGGCTGTGGGACTTGGCTGACCCCAGACTACAGCACCACTGTCAGAGGAAGCACCCAGCACTTCCTGCTTCCTGGACTCTGAACTAGGTTAATGCCCAGAGCCTCATCTGCCACATGCTCTGCATTTAGATTTGCGGGAAAGGCACAAACATTAAAAGTTTCTATAATTCAAGTAATTATTCTGTATCTTCTATTTATAATTCTCATTTAGGATATTGCCCCCGTGAAGATCAAAAATTGAGACCAGAATAGACATGGGTATGCTTCAGCACCCAGCAAGAGGCACTTGGATGGACTCCGGTGGGGACCAGAGTGAAAGCTAGACTGTAAGGGTGATTTCTGAAGGATGTGTTTGAAATTTTTACAGGACACTGTCTGAGGTAGGAGAAGCTTCAGTAGATATCAGGGACAGATTTAAGGATTTGGAGGTCATTATCCTGTAAAGAACTGGCTCATTTAGAGCCTTCTATATTCAGAGTAGGGAATTAGATGCTGTTATCTCGACAGACTTAACTCAATGACCTTCATGACCTTCAAGGTAACAGGCATATTCATAATATCATTCTTAGTAGACACATAAAAATAGAGAAATATTATACAGAGTATAGATTTTTTCCAGTCCATAATGTAACAAAATTTAAATTACAAAAGTTATTGTGTATGGTATAGTTTCATTATTCATGAATTTATTTGGGGTTGCATTTCTGTGAGAACTACATATTTATAATTTGCATTTAAAATATTCTACCGATGTTTTTCCTTCATCATTTACAACTGCCACAGAGATTACTGAATATATCACAATTCTAGAGAGAAGTAAGGCACTTTAAGCACCTACTATTATGTTAGAAGGCAACAATAAAAAAAAGCAGAAGGAAAGGTTTGTTGATGAATAAAGCTAGGAGCAAAATTTTGGAGAAGGGGCCTCTCAACTTCACCAGGTAGCTCTGTAGAGCTTCTATGGCTATTGAATTGTCACTTCTAACCTGTGGAGGGAAAGTAGATGAAGGCGTTTTATTGCTTTTTGAAACTTGGAGGAAGAAAATCTGTTTCTTAAATAAAGATTTCAATTCCTGACCTCACTAGCCTACTCTACGATTGAATCAAAGTCATTAATTTTTAGCCTCAAGTAAATGAGAATTCAGAATTTTAACTCTGCATGTGGAAGCTCAATAAAATGGGCCATGGTCACAGAATAGAACCACTGCATATGCAAATTCTTGCACACTAGGAATGGATTTGTTTCTCAATGCCGTAATAAATCTCCATAACAGTTTTTTTTTTTTTTTTAAGAAAGTCAGGTTTTTACACCTTGTGTACTGAATTTCAGAAAAGTTTGTTGTTGTTGTTGTTGTTGTTGTTGTTTCCTATGCCATTTGACATTTGAGAGTTTAGATTCTTTTCTGTCTTCCAAATGTCTGGATCCTGATGAAATTTTTTGATGCCTATTATCTTTAGTTTTAACTTGGCCTAAGGATATATGGATGTCATGAATTTGAAGACACAGTGGTTTCTATTTCAGCTTTCTCACTAGCCACCTGTGAGTTTAAGAAAGTCCTTTAAGGTATCTGGGCTTCATTTCCACACACATAGTAAATGTCTTGGGCCAGATGACTTCTAGATAAAACTCTCTGGTTTAAAATGAAAAAGGTCTGTTGTTAGGATTTTGGACAAGTTTTTGCAAAATTTTCAAATATGCATTGTCAATAAATCAAGTCTGTGGTTAATATCTTCTACTACAAGGACTAAATACCAAGTCATTTTTCTTTCTTTCTTCAGGTCCATAGACTTCTTTCTCCCTCCTTTCGACCTCTATCCTCTACTCTGTTATCCATACTTTGTCAACTAAATAGTCTTCCAGTAGAAAAGTCATGGTATTCCAACTTGTGTAATCACGTGTCTCTCTGGAGGTGTTTCAGCTTCTTGGATTGCAGAACTGTGACACAACCCAGACACCTGGAGGCTGGGGAAAGGACCCAGCTCTCCTGGCCTGGCACCCCCTCCTGATTCCTCATTTTCCTTTTGATGCAGATTTTAAAATTAAAGGGCATTTCTTGCTTTATGAGGAGAGTTAACAGGGGTCTTGTTTATTCCAGAATATTCTTAAAGGCCTTTGGTAGCTTGAGTTCTACCTCCTCCCCACAGTGGTGCTGGAAAGGGAAAACTGCCGCACCTGCCACAGTGGCATTCAGGGGCAGGTGTGAGCACTTTGTCACCACATTTTATATAGGTAAAAGAGAAGGGAAGCTCATGTATGATGGCTCCTTTCATTTTCTGAGCTCGATTTACATTAGGTCTTCTGAAAGAACATAATTTAATTTCCCACTGAAGAACACAATCACATTTTACCTGAAAGTTAAATAAATGCATGTTGTAAACTTCAGCAATAATGCACCCAATTTTATGAGATTGATGAGGGGTAAACATTGCCTATGTATTAATTTGTAACAAGTGCCTGCAGTCAGAAGATTCAGAAAAACAAAATTCTACCATTGTAAAAGTGCATCACATGTGATGAGGGTGGCCCTAGGTGATTAATCCAGACTGGAAAACATACAATTTTTAAGATATTCATCCACCAAATTAATAATTTAATTCTGTTTGGAATGACTTTAGTACATTCAAGAAACACACACACACACAAACACATGATCTTCTCCAAATATTAGTTTCTTAATCATATTCCTAATATCCAAATCTCTTGAGTATGTTTTATAACAGACCAGTCACAGAAATGCTTTAATATCAGAAAAAAGAAGGAATATCCTTTCACTATTATATTTCTAGATTTCATGGTCCCTTGCACACACTCTAATTTTTACATTAGTTCTTCTTATTTCAATTTTCTCACATAGTCATTTTGTCATATACTTTTTCTCAAACATGTTTCTGTTTTACTCATTTATTCACCTGATTTCTCTCATTCACTGTAAGAAACAGAAACACACAGGCACAGTACATATTTAACTCTCATGGCCCATCCCCAAAACAATAAAATCTAGATCTTACTGGAGTTTGATGTGTTAATTTTAATTTTATTGAATACAAAAAAATAACAGCTTATTTTTGTCTTTAAGTCAAGGTGGGGAGTGAGGGGTTTGGAGTTGATTTAAATATAACATTCACAAATTGTGAAACTTACATATGTGGAGTTTGATTTACTTAAAAGAGGAGCCCACCTGCATAGCCCAGAGCAGGTATAGAACACTCACAGCCCTGATGCCTCCTTCTGTGGCCCCTCCTTGTTAAAACAAACAAACAAACAAAAAAGATACCCACTGAGTTGACCAGGAATTTTGCTTTTCTCAGCATTGATTAGCTTTGTGAATGTTTTGAACTCATACAAGTAGGTTCAAGGTATGTACCACTGTGCATTTGACTAATTTCAATCCTCACAACATCTCTGAGACTTCTCCAAGCCCCTGTGGGCACCTGCAGTGCCCTTGTTTTCATTGCTTTTTAGTATTCCATTGCTGGATATTGCACAATTCATTTACAAATTCTACTGTGACTAACATTTGGTTGTTTTCCCGTTGTGAGTTATTAAAAATAATGCTGCTACAGACACTCTTGTCTATGTTTTTTTATGTGTATGGTGCAGTACATACATTCATACTGAAAGTATATATAGGAGTGAAATTATAGAGTGAGTTTTACTCTAAAATTGCACAGCTTAGTCCATAATGTAAAGTTTATGCTATAAGTAATTTCCAAAATGACTACAGCAAATTACATTCTCTTGAGCACTGTGTAACGTGACGTTTCCTCACATCATCACCAACAATTAGTATTGATAATTTACTTTGGTTTTTAGTTTTCATTCTGTCTTATTCTGATGATTGAATAAATTGACGATGTTTTATATGCTTTATATGCTTACCAGCTATGTCCTGTTCTGAATGTTTAAATTATTTCATTATTACATATTTTATTGTGTCTTGAGGAAATGCACAGGAAATAAAATAGTCCAGCCTTCCATGGTGGCTCTTCTGCAGGTAAGTACCATGACTTGACGTGACACACATATTCTTCAGTCTTCAGCAGGCAGGGAGTGAACTATCAATCATTTGTGCAATGAAAACCTTAAGTGAACTTTTGTGTATTTGAAAAAAGGGCTACTTTTTCCTCTCTCAGTCTACACTTTTTAGTTTTTAATATTGCATGGTATGCCAAATGAGTTCAAATTGTTACGTACTTGCTCTCAACTCTTAAGTCAGCACAATTATATTTTCTCAGTATAATAATGAAATTCTTACTCTAGAAATCATTTAAGGAATTAGGGGGGTGAGAGGAGCTAAAACACAAATCCCCCACTGTGGCTTGTGTGACTCGAGCCAAGCAAGGTAATTCAGTGATGAATTACCACCTTTACAACTCCAGGTAATAGGCGAGGAGCAGATCTTCACCATCTGTAGCTAATTTTATTTTCCATTGATAGGAAGTGTCATTTCTAACTATCTCTGCTGTTGTAATTCTTACTCCAAATGGAATAAACCATAATGCAGTTATAAAGCAAATGGACATATGTAGGTGATTCTGAGAAAACTTGGCCCCCTTTCCTCTCCCACGTTGCTGCCTTTCCTGAATTGCTGTCCTCTGCCCTCCTTTCTGATCCTTTCCAGCTGGGGAGCCAGCCCTTATTCCCACACAGGGCACTTTTGGCATCTAGAAGACCCATAAGAATGCTGGCCAGCTTTGGCTGGGAATGAAGCAGGCAGATGTTTGGGAAGTCACATTTTTTAAAATTTATATTCTCTCTAGAATAGAGGCAAGTTTTAAAAACACCCCTTTTTTTCCCTATATTCTTCTATATTGAGAGCTAGACACTTGAAAAGCAATTCTTGGTAAAGAAACATAATATCTGGACATTTTTTTGCTGATATGATTAGCTATTTCTCAGATGAACAGAACACATATAAGATTCCAGTGTAACAGAAATGATATCTCCATTTGCACAACCAGATGTTGCAAGATATTGAACTACACCAAGAATTTCACTAAGTAAATAATTGGAAGAAAATGCAATTGAAAAAGGATTTTTATAGATTCTTTGGTCACATATTAGAAAATAATGATTCCACTTAGCCTGAGGCCAACTGTGGCTTTTCAAGTCAGGATTTTAAGGGGTTGTTTCTATGCAATTGGTTATACCATGTATAAAGCAAATGAGCTGACACATAAATCTATAAGAAAAGTAAATCAAATTAATCAAATACCCCAGTGCTTTTTAAGTACCCAAATACTTTTTATTCTGATTATTAATAAATATATATTTTCAAATAATGAAAAGATAATGATACCTAATGTATTAATTCTGTTAATAAAGCTGTGTAATTTCTATTCTTCAGCATTCCTATCAGAGCACTAGCAACAATAACAACAACTGTATTTTGCTAACTATTTCATGTTGTCAAAAGATAAAATATATATTTTTTATTATTTTATTACAGCACTGGGAATTGAACCTGGGGGCACTCTATCACTAAGCTACATCCCAAGCCTTTATTATTATTTTTTAATTTGATACAAGGTCTAACTAAGTTGTTCAGGCTGGTCTTGAACTTGGGATCCTCTTGCCTCTGGCTCCTGGAGTATCTGGGATTTCGGGAGTGCACAATCCTACCTGGTCTTAAAGCCTGGTTTTGTTTTGTTACTATAAATATGATGTCCTCCCCTCCAAAAAAACAAAACAAAAACTCACTGAAGTAAGTTAACATTCCTTAAGTTTGCTCTTCGTACTTGGATTTTTAACCATGATGTTAGAAGTTGTCTTTATGTTTGATTTATACTTTGTAGCTTATGAAAATGAGCTAAGTCAGCGAAGTGTCGAGATATCCTCAGTAAATATACATTTTACCAGACGTAAGTTGTCTCTATCATTTATCTTCTGCTATTTTCTTTCTTCGTTTATTTTTTATCATGACTCTTTCATTATTCATTATAACAAAAAAGTTGTTGCTCTCTAACCTTATCAGCCACCCACATTTTGTGTGTCCAGAACATTGTGTGTCTTTGTCATTTAAAGCACTGTAGACAAGATATATTGGATGCATTATAGAAAGCATATTTGATATTACAAAGAGATACAACTTCTGTCTACATTCTGGGATTCTAATGCTAAGATGTTTTTAAAGTTTAGTTAAGGAAATTTTCACAATGCTATTTTTTATATAAAACTGAAAATTTATGAAAGATAAAAATAAAAGGGAATTTGACCTATAAGGAAGATTGTAGCAACATTTTTATCTGATCTAAAATGTAAATAAAATTTAGACAAAAGATGAAGAAAAATATTAACATAGAATAATACAAAATTTGTTCCATAAAAGTAAAAGATATATGAGAACTTTGACAAATTTTTCACGAAGTTAACTATAAAAATAAAAAATTTTAATAAAAACATTATTTTCATGACATTACTGCTTCAGATCTCCTCTGGCAGATTCTAGAGTTTCACCTTATATTTCCTTATTGAGTAAATGAATTTACTTTTTGAAACATTTTGATTATTTGAACAAATACTATTCAGGCATCAATTCAGGGGGGGTCATTTGGAAGAAGATGACTTTATCTTTGTCATAAGGCATTGTTTTGTCTAGAATTTTTGTCAATAATATAGATGAGCACATTATATGTTGTCTGAATATAATAAGAGAAAATTAAATGCATAACTGTGACACAACCCAGATATATTTTATATATATATATATATATATATATATATATATATATATATATCCTTATATAATAGATATTTTAAAATAATATATCTTATTAAATTATTTATATAATATTATATATTTTATATATTATATAAGCAATATTTTATTTTTCTGTCAAATAAGCAAAATGACTCACATTTTTATTTTTTACTAAGAATATATGATGTGAAACCCTGACAGGAGTCTCTCTGGAGTAGTAATATCATCAAATGATATTTCCCCATTTTATCCAAGACCTTCAGAAAGATTTTTCAAATCTCCTCTATAACTTTTATTTTTCTATAATGATTTTATATGATTTTTATATTACATAGATATCCTTATATTATGTACAAAATTATGTATTTATGTAATTATAATAATCATATATATACCTATTATACAGTAAAGAAAAATAAAGATTTCTAAACTAATTCTGTTAGTCCAGGATTATCCAGACACTGAACTTACAAAACAATACTCCTATGCACATAGGTTCAAAGTTAAATCTAGCTATATATTAAAATAATAATAAATCAACTGCATTACAACCAAATTGGTATTATCACAGAGATACAAGTTGTATCTCTATTTTATGGCTTTATTAGTGAATTATACTTATCCATAAGAGTTGGGTTCATTTTGACATAATTGTTCATGTAGGACATTTAATTTGCTTCGTTTCAGTTCCCAGTACCTCCTCTTTCATTCCCTTCCTCTCTCCTCCCATCCTTCTTTTTCTTCTTTACTCATCTCCCTTCTATTTGTTTATTGATTTAATTTTAGTTGATGCTTTATAGATACACATAAGGGGGACTGACTGGACTATACACACATGTGCCTAGTGTTACTTTCTTCCCCATCCCTCCTCCTTCCCCATCCCTCCTCCTTCTGTCCACGTCTTCTACTTCACTTGATTTTCCTCTATTCCTATGTTTTTCAGTCTCCCCAGCCCATTTCTTTCCCCTCTACTTTGCTGTGGCTTCCACATATGAGAGGAAACATTTGACCCTTGGTTTTTGAGTCTGGCATATTTCACTTGGCAACATGTTATCCATTTACATACATTTACTGGCAAATGACATAATTTTATTCTTCTTTATGGCCGAGTAAAACTCAATTATGTAGGTGTATGACATTTTCTTAGCCCATTGATCTGTTGAAGGACACCTGGGTTAATGCCAAATCTTGGCTATTGTGACTTGCAATGCCACAAACATCAATGTAGTGGTATCACTCTAGTGTCCTGAGTTTAGTTATTTTGGATACATGCCACTGAGTGGGACAGCTGGGTCATAGGATGGTTCCATTCCTGGGTTTTTGAGAAATCTCCATCCTGCTTTCCAGAGCATTTGTACTAATTTTCAGTCCCAACAACAATGTATGAGTGTTCCTTTTCTCCTGCATTCTTGCCACCATTCAGTATTATTAGTATTCTTGATAATTACCATTCTGACTGGAGTGAGATGAAATCTTAGTGTGGTTTAGACTTGCATTTTCTAGATTGCTAGGTATGTTGAACATTTTTTCATATATTTGTCCATCATTTGTTTTTCTTCTTTCGAGAAATGACTGTTTAGTTCTTTGCCTATTTATGGATTGACTTTCTTTTCTTTTCTTTTCTTTTCTTTCTTTATTTCTTACTTTCTTTCTTTCTTTCTTCATTCTCTCTCTCTCTCTCTCTCTCTCTCTCTCTCTCTCTCTCTCTCTCGTTTGTGTTATGTTTTTTGAGGGTTTTTTATGTGTTCTAGATAATTATTTCTCGTCAGAGAAGCAGCTGGCACAGATTTTATCCCATTGCGTGCTTTCTCTCTTCCCTCTCTTATTCTCTCCCTTTGATGTTCAGGAGATTTTTAGTTTGATGCTGTTCCACTTATTGATTCTGGGTTTTATTTCTTGAGCTTTAGGGGTCTTGTTAAGGAAGTTGTTGCCTATGCTGATATGTTGGAGTGTTGACCTTATATTTAATCCTAGCACTTGCAAGGTTTCTGATCTAATTCCTAAATCTAATCTAATTCTGATCTAATTCCTAAATCTCTGACGTGGGTGAGATATAGGAATCTAGTTTTGTTCTTCTTTACATATGAATATATGTAAAGCACCATTGGTTAAATAGGCTATCATTTCTTCAGCATGTATTTTTGTCACCTTTGTCAGTTATCAGATAACGGAACTATGTGAGTTTGTCTTTGTGTCTTCTATTCTATTCCATTGGTGTTCATTTCTATTTTAACACCAGTACTATAGTGATTTGGTTACTATCTAGTGAAATTTAAAATCAGATACTGTAATGCCTCCTGCACTGCTCTTCTTGCTGAAGACTGCTTTGGCTATTAGAAGTGTCTAATTTTTACAAATGAAGCTTAGGACTGTTTTATACAGTGTGTGAAGAATGTCATTGGTATTTTGGTGGAAATTGCATTAATCATGGAGTCTTTGTAACAGTTTTGGTGGTATGGCCATTTTGACAATATAATATTCTTATATAAGAACTTGGAGAGATCTTTTCATCTTCTAAGATCTCCTTCATTTTTGTCTTCAGCGTTTTACAGTTTTATCATAGAGGACATTACTTCCTTACATTAATTTCCCAGGTGTTTTTTTTCTTTATATGTTTTATAAATGGGATAAATTTCTTGATTTTTTTCCTAAGCAGAATCACTACTGGAGTATAGGAAAGATATTGAATTTTGAATACTGATGTAGTATCCTCCTACTTTGTGGAATTCATTTCTCAGCTCTAGAAATGTTCTGTTTTCTTTCTTTGTTATTTGTTTGCTTTATCAACTTCTAAAAATAAAATCATGTCATCAGCAAACAGATAATTTGACTAATTTTCTTATGTGAATTCTTTAATATCCTTATTTTACATGATTGCTATGGCTTGATTTTCATAGAATATATTGCATAAGAGTGGTCAGAGTGAACAATTAGGAGACAATTTGAAGCTATAAGACAGCCCTGAATACTTACTAAAAAGATACTAATAATTCATAATACTAAGTGCTGGCTGTGATGCTATTCAATCAAAACTCAGATAGACTTTGGGAGCAAATACCAAATATTATAGTCACTCTGTAGACAGTTTGACATGTTTTTATAAAATATCACATACGCTTATCATATAACTGAGCATGTCAACTCAAGATAAATGAAAACTTATATTCACACAAAAGCCTATAAGTGAATATTCATAGATGTTTAATAATCACCAAGCACTGGAAGCAACTTGGATGTTCCTCAGCTGGTAGGTGAATAAAAACACTGTATTGCACCATACAGTGAAATACTATTCAAAAATAAAGAGAAATCACGTGCTGATTCACATGTCCATGTGGATAAATATTACACACACTTTGTTTAGTAAACACTCTAGACCAAAAGGATAGATTCCATCTATGTGACTCTTCACATGGGAAAAACTGTGGGGACAGAGAATAGAAAAGTGGTTCCTGAAGACAGAATGTAGGGGGAGCGCTTGACCACACAAGGGTAAAATAACAGAATGGTAAGGGAGACAGGGGTGTTCTATGTGCAGTTATAACAACTATTGTGTAGAAATATGGAAAAGGAGAATAAAATAATGAAATGTGATGTCAGACTGGAATCAGATCGTGTGTGTGTGTGTGTGTGTGTGTGTATGCACGCTCTTATGCACAGCTCAGCATACAGACATAGGGGCTTTTAGAAAAACCAGACACTGAACGTTCTAACACAGTGAGATTCTGTGGTAATAAGCATACCTCTTACCTGGCTCTTGTCTTCAGAATTTCCTCCTTCAATGAAGGAAGAAGTGCTCTTTGTAAGAGCAGTTGATCCCAAGACTGAAAGGAGATAATACAATACCCTAGAACATCATGTGATTATAAGGACAATACAATAAATTATTGGAATCTTTTTCAAAAAATTAGAAAAAAAAATGAACTGAAGGAGTCAACCTGAATGAACTTCCTGTGGGAACCATTTAAGCAATTAAATAAATAAGTGATTGTTTTGTACCAAAACCTCTAGAATAAATGCATGCCCAAGAATTGATTCAGATATATAATTGAGTAAGTTAGTACACAGGTGCAGAAGAAAGAGCTCTGCTCCACAGGAGAATTTCAATTAACAAGTGTGTAAAACATGAGGACATTGCAGAAGTTTATTAAAATATCATAATTTTAGTTCTTGCAGAAAAAAATTCACGAATGGATTGTAAAATCACTTGAACTGAGTTGTAGTATTCATGTATTCTCAAAGTATCTTTCTGAGGATATACATTTATTAGAAAGGT
The DNA here is from genome assembly GCF_021218885.2 of Marmota monax. NCBI lineage: Eukaryota > Metazoa > Chordata > Mammalia > Rodentia > Sciuridae > Marmota > Marmota monax. Next base: position 75,347 of record NW_026693751.1, on the reverse strand, counting down.
ATGAATTATAACATCACAGTACATAAATGAAACTCATGCCACCTTACCAAAGTATAAACATTAATTAACGACAATAAGAAATAACAGCATTATCTTCCCCTATAGGAGAACACAAAAGCACAAAGTATTAATCATGAGAACATGTTCAACAAACCAAAATTGAGGTATATTATACAAAATAATTGACAAATTCTCTCGAAAATGTGAAGGTCATAAAAGACAAGGACAGAACTGTCACAGATTGAAGGAGATGAAGGAGAACTGACAAGCAAGTACAGGATGTGATTCTAAATTGGATTCTGTAGCAAGGAAAAGACATTCATCAAAAAAGCTTAAAAAATCAGAACAAAACCTTTACCTTAGTACATGGTAGTATATAATCACAATTGCTAAGTCTGGTAGTAGTACCATGACTATGCAAAATATCAACATGAGAAAAAATGAGAAGGCTGTATAGGAACTCTCTGTTAGTCTTACAGTTTTTATACATGTCTGAAATTATTTCAAAATGAAAAGTTGAACATATATATTATACAATCCTCTAAGGAGTACTAAATATATTAGATGCACTGCTCATTGACATCCGTGAGTGCCTCTAATACAGAATAGATTATATTATGTTACAGCTCTATTTTATGTTGCTCTCCCCTACTAAAATAAGAGATCTTTGAGGGTTAATGGGGGGCGGGGGTTCAGTGATTTCTTGTTGAATAAGCACATGGATTAATGACTAAGTGAGGGATTGAATTTATGTTAGTATAAGAGTCCAAATTCACCTTAAGATAATATACTAACTTTAGTAGTCTGGAAAAAATGAGAAGCGAGTGCCTTCCAGCAATTACAAGATTCACACCTTTATATACAAAAGATAGCAGCTGTATTCTTGACTAAGGAAAACACTCTTTCTGTAAAAGAAGTCTAAACCAAGTTTGAAAATTGAAGATCAAAATGTATGTGTCAGTGAGTAAAAGAGAGAAGTAACACCTAACATAGGTGACCAGTGAATCAGCCAGAAATCAGTGGGGTGACCCATCCCTGTCAGAGGGCTCTGAATGGAAGGAAGATGTCTCTGAGGCTCGGAAACAAAACTATGCTGCAGGTAGAAATAATGAAAATGTGGAACAGGAGTTAGTGTAGGGTGAATTTTTAAACAACTTAATTATTTGAAAGTAAAATGGTGCCTCATCGGAGATGAGAAATCCCTGTCACGCAACTTATTTAAAACAGTCTGAGAAACGGTTTTCAGGGTATTACCAGATAAAATTCTCGATAAGTTGTACTGTTCTTTGAGGTCTTAACCAATGTTCAGATTCTGTAAGTCATTTAGAGGCCAAGGAAACCATAGGTAGACTAAGTCTGGTCTTGGAATCATAGGCAACCTGTAAGCCTCTATCCTGGAGGAAGCAGAAGGTTAGGACACATGTCCAGTGAATACCTGAGATGTCTGGTCTCCTTGGGTAAGGAAGTCTCACCTGCACTTATTAGTTTTGGGTTTCACAAGGGAAATCAAGACGTGCTTTCACCCTATTCTACTATCCCTCTTTCTCCTCTAAAGTTTTGGATTCTTTTAGCAGATTGGAAGCCAAAGTGGGTGTCAGAAATACCTGCTTCTATAATACTCTGGTGTGCAGCATTTCCCCACTTTATATGTTGCTTTCTGAGTACTAACTTGTCTGTAGAATCTGTTAACATCAGGCTCATCTTCACGTTTCTTCCATCTTCCTCTTATGTAGTGCTTGGGAAAGCAGAGGCTGCTCCCAATGCAGAGAATGAGCTTCCAAATAAAACAAGCAGGTGTCCCAAACATAAAGGCAGCAATACCTCAAAATTCTGCTTCATGGGGAAGAAATTTCAGTGCTCATAAACTCACTGCCATGACTACCTAGTCCTATAGCTTTCTCCCCCAAATTTGTTTATATTTAAGAAAAAAACAACAAATGAATACTGAATATATATTGGTGCTTTGAACCACCAAGATTGATTAACATGCATTTATGTCAAAAAATGTACAATTGTTATAGTGAAATTATTGAAAGTCACTCTGCTTAGATAAAATTGTTAGAAAACAACTCTCAACATAGTATTGGGTAAACCACTACTGACTAAAAAATAATTCCAGATACCACTATCCTGCAAGTATATTGATGCTTCTCCAAACAAAGACTTGCATAGAATTAATTCTATGAAAAATCCTTTGGCAACCTGTTTATGTCATATAGGTATTATATGACTGATAAATACCACCTGGATATATAGAATGGATTTGTAAGTTGTCAGAATACAGTTTGAAGCATATATATTGTGATTCTTCTGTAATATCTGGTTGCATGTCTTATATTCCTAGTTCTTTTTTAAAGATTAAGTTAGCTACCTCAGAATAAATGGAGAAGTTAGTGGGGAAAATACTTGAATCATCTGTGAGGCCAGTTCTGAAATCTGAAGTACAAATAAGAAGTTTTGATTTTTGTTTAAATACACAAAATACACTCATGTGGAAACGGGGTTCAGCATTGGTAGCAGTACCCAGAGAGAATCAGACCAGTGTGTTGAACAAGATACCTGCCCTCCTCCACCTGACAGTCAAGTCCTCAGTACTTGACAGCTTCTCCTTCAAACAGGTCAGAGATTACAGTGACCAACTTCACCATCACATTGAAGATTATGTTAGAACTGGGTGAGGTGGCACATGGCTGTAATTCCTGTGGTTTGGGAGGTTGAGGCAGGAAGATTGCAAGTTCAAAGCCAGCCTCAGCAAAAGTGAGGCACTAAGCAACTCAGTGAGACCCTGTCTCTAAATAAAATTCAAAATAGGGCTGGGGATGTGGCTCAGTGGTCGAGTGCCCCTGAGTTCAAACCCTGGTACCTCCTCCCCTAAAGACTATGTTAGCATTTTAATTATAACCCAATGCCATTAATGGCTCACACCTTACATACAGTGTCCTTTTCCTCTGAAGGGGGGAAAAGAGAACAGCATATATGGTTGTAAGATCCCAGAGGTAGAAAGATTATTCTAAAAAGATGATTTTTTAAAATTGAATATTCTATTTTATTTTTCAGTATTTTTATTTGTATATGGACACAGTATCTTTATTTTGTTTATTTACTTTTATGTGGTGCTGAGGATCGAACCCAGTGCCTCACATGTGGGAAGCAAGCACTTTACCGCTGAACCTAAAAATTGACTATTTTAAATTTAGAACATCTTTAAAGGTATGTTTTAGGGACATTTTCTACTCTAGAATTCCAAAGGAGACTGATTTAATATGCATTAAGCTTTACCTGTAGAATTCCACTTGAAAATGTGTTAATTTCTAATACTAATATTCTTTAATTTCTATGATAATTAAAGTTTAAAATCCTGTTTCAAGGATATTATCTCCATCATGATGCTACTAGAGACTGATTTAATATTTTCTAAGAATCTTCTGAATACCAAACAAACTGAGAAAACCGATTCAAAATCTAAACCTTAAACATCACTTTTCAACAATCTGTACCAAGGACAGCAAATTTCCTAGTATCTATTTTCTGCATAAACTTTGTTTACATAAATGAAAAAAAAGAAAAAGTCACTTGTAGCAAAGATTTTTCTCCTTTCTCAAAGAAGATGAGTTTAAGGCCCCAAAATGACAAGTTTGAAAGCCGTGGCTTTTCCTGGAGCCTTTGGTCAGTCAGATAGCTACAATGTGGTGTCCAGTGAGGACTCTGAACCACACCAGTGTGATATGGCTGGGGACGTTGGTTTGCATGGCATAGGTCTGAAGGGACTTGAAGAATACCAGTAAGAGGGAGCACTCCTGCCCCAGTGGTAATATATCCACCAGAACTCTGGACATCCAGACCTCCAGGAGCTTCTCTGGCTGGGTGCTCCATGGGTGTTGTAAGGCATGGAGAAGGGACACAAACGCTCTTCTCAGGACCGCCATGGACGTTTTGGACTAAAGGTATTAGCTGATTTTAATCTGCATTCTTTCCCTGGAGTAAATCATAACCGTGGTATAACAGCTTTCAGTGAATTCTTAAAAAGAGTGGCTTTGAGAATTACCTGATCTATGAACAGATGTCAGAAATAAAAGGTATTGTGTGTAGAGTGCACTATCTAATTTCCAAGTTTGCATAAATTCATTTTAAAAATATTTATGTTACATTAAAGAAAGTTACCAGGGCTGGGATTGTGGCTCAGCGGTAGAGTGCTCACCTAGCACGTGCAAAGCCCTGAGTTTGATCCTTAGCACCACATAAAAGTAAATAAGTAAATAAAATAAAGGTATTGTGTCCAACTACAACTAAAAAATAAATATTAAAAAACCAAAGAAAGTTATCTAATGAATTGTGAATCCATAAATTGAAGAAGGAAGAAGTTTATGAAAGTTGTTATAAAATAAACTCCATTCTTTTTTATTCATATCTTAACTAAAACCATTCAGCCTTCTCAAATAAGCTAGAGAAACAATAGAAATGGAGAAGCTTCTTCCAGAAGTAAATCCTACTTCTGGAATTCCTATGACTGAGTACATGTGTGCAGTACATCAAATACAAGTCCTCTTTGATATATAGAGCCTTTCAATTTTTCCTCAAGAAATTAAATTGTTTAGAGGTTAAGTCATTAAATAGATCTGTGCCTTTAAGAAATGAAGGTAGCCCCAAAGCTGTGATCTTGGGTTTTCAAAAACACTCTTGGGCTCTCCATCTACTCACTCTACTTCATAACTGTTCAGATACCTTACCATTGTCTCCCAAGGTTAACAGCTCTTTGTAGAGAAAATAACTATATGTGTGTATTTCAGAAATGCCCATTTATCTTTCAAATGAGATGTATGGTGTTGTGGGACTAGTGTGCTGAATTGCTTCTTATCCTCAATACCAGAAGGCAGAATCAGGGAATTAGGAAACATTTTGTAGTATAACACTTTGGAAATGGAAATTTCTCAAAAGAGTAGGAAATGAACCACCAAGTGACCCACATATCCTACCCTTTACTATTCATTCAAAAGAACTGAAATCAGCATACCGTGGTTATACAGCCATATCAATGTTTTAGTATAAGTCACAGTAGCCAAGATGTGGCACCAGACAAGGTGCTCATCAATAGCTGAATAAAGAAATTGTGGTATAAACTCAGTAGAGTTTTACTCAGCCATAAAGATGAATAAAATTACATGATTTTCTGGTAACGAAATAGAACTGGAGAACATCTCAAGTGAAATAAGCCACACTCAACGAAGGGGATTCTCATGAAAGTGGAAAAAAAGATCAACGGAGAGAGGAAAAGAATAGAGACACAGAGACATGCAGATGACACGGGTGGAAAAGTAATGGGGAACAAAATCTACCAAATTATGCGATATATATATATATATAATTATACATATATAATTATAATATACTAACTGACATAATAATAATGACAATAATAACAATAGAGTATAGCAAACTGATAGGAAGGAAGAAAGAAGGGAAAGTAATGGGTAAAGAGACTGATCAAATTACATTATGTGCATGTACAAATTTATCATAATGAATTCCACCATTGTGTATGATTGTAATGCAGAAATAATATTTTTTAGAAAAATAATTAAGTAGTTCTTAATTTATTACATTAATCATTTTGCAAAACAGTGATCTTTGGGGGACACTACAACAGTAAGAGATTATAAGGTCCAGTAGTACCCAAGATTTGACTATAATTAATATTGAAGTCACTCATGTATTTCAATTAAATTTAAAAATATCAATATCTTCATAAAAAATGATACACATTTTAAAATTTCTTCATTCTGTTCAAACCTCTATAACTGCGGTCTCTCTTTCCCTTCCTCCCTCCCTCCCTCTCTCTCTTTTTTTAATTTCTATTTTTGTGGTGATATGGATAACACCCAGGGCTTTAGGCATGCTAGGCAAATGATCCACAACTGAATTATACCCCTAGTCCTAACTCATCTCTTAAAGAAGTTCAGGGTGATAATGTGCTATTATAATTATTTTATTTTAGATGATGGGCCATTATGATTAAATTTGGGGGTAAAGGGAAGATCAAGTAGCTTAATGAAATCTTAATTAAAATAATTCACTTGCAGTAACTATAGTATTTCCTCAGATAAAGACCCCTGAAAACCAGGTAGCTTCTGATTCATAATTATGTCTTCTAGTTATTTTATTGTATTGTAAAATAAGCATATATTCTTCATAAAATTTAGTATAATCAGTTTATAAATAAGAGGAAAAAATAATGACATACTTAATTGAATGCCTTAATACTGCCTTAATTCTGTTTATCCAGTCATGGTTTATTTTTGTTAATCGATCTCTATTTTTCACAGTCAATATTTAGTATAATCCTATTGAAGGGTCCTTGAGGCAAGCAGAACACAATGGCCTGAACTATGTAACCCATTAGAGCAAACGTGTCAAATTCTTTTTGTAAAACAAACAAACAAACAAAAAAGATGGTTAACTTTTGCCACATAATATCATTGATTTATATTTATTGATTATTTATTACATAACTTTTTTGAACATGGCACTGTTTGGCACTATTGACTTGGGCAAATCAGTAATGACTCAGGTCCAGGTCTCAAAAATGCTCATAATTTAAAAGGAAAGATATGAAATAGACTCAATCCAAAATACCCAGCTAAATGTGATATGTAACTGAAAGGAGGTAGGCACAAAATGCAGTTAGCATTTAGGAGAGAGATTTATTAGGAATGAAAACTCTGCAAAGAAGTGGCATTTAAAGTGAAAGTTGATAAATGGGTAATATTTGTATAGGTGGACACAGAAAGTTTATATTCCAGGTCTAATAAAATGCATCAAGAAATAATCAAACTATGACAATGTTTAGTGGAGTCCATGTGTAACCTTTATTTAGTGTGTATGAATGGAGCTCAATAAGCTTGCAGCCAGATTTCATAAGATAAAATGCTGAGCTGAAGACAGGCACAGTGGCATAGGCCTGTAATCCCAGTGTCTCTGGAGGCTGAGGCATGAGGATCTCAAGTTCAAAGCCAGTCTCAGCAAAAGCAAGGCACTAAGCAACTCAGTGAGATCCTGTCTCTAAATAAAATGCAAAATAGGGCTGGGGATGTGGCTCAGTGATCAAGTGCCCTGAATTCAATCCCTGGTACACCCCCTGCAAAAAAAAGAAATTTTGAGCTGAGGGATCAATACTTGTCTGGCAGGTATGCATATAAAAGGTAAATATATATATGAAAGTAGAAAACATGTTTTCTGTGGGAACGTTTTTAAACCTCTTTAATTATGTTAGCAAAATTGTTTCATTTTATGTTAATTAATAGTGAGTCTTGTGACATCTAATTGTTTGATATTTTTTGTAACTTTTATTTGAAACCTGTTGGCACTTTCACACTAAAAATCAAATCCTTTTAATTTCTCATTTTAAAACAAATTAATATATCTAGATGAAGGATAGTACAAGAATGCTGAGATTCAGCTATCCACTTTTTCATATTATCATGCCATATTGCTTTAAGAAAACTTAGCCGCTGCCATCAGCTGGTGACAGCCACCCACATGGAAAACAGAAGGTCTGGAGGAAATATGGAAGCACATCGCCCAAGTGCAAATTATTTAAGGTCTGGAACACCACTGCACAATCCATTTTTCACTGAGATAAACACGTAAAGAAGCAGAGCAAGAGCAAACGGAAGTGGGCTTCCACTGTCAGCCTTGTTCAGTTTAACAATCAGTCCCTCAGCACGAAACCAGGACCAGCTGGAGGGTCCTTTTACAGGAACTGAAATGATACATGTGGCAAGTGCAGGCCCGGGTTGTATGTTTAACTTTGTCTCTGTGTGCTCATATAATTCGATGTAATGTCCACTGGTTGTATACACTGGATTGTGAAGTGAAAATAAGAATGGCATGTCCTTTTTATTCTAAGTTTCTAAGTTAAAATTCAGAATAGCAACAAGTCTTGTGTAGGCCATTTAGGAGGGGCACTGCAGCAGGATTGGAAAGTTCCTGAGGGTCCCAGCACCAGATCTTCAGTTGCCGAATTTAGGGGAAGAGCACTTGATTGTCATGCATATATATATATATATATATATATATATATATATATATATGAACTATCATTAGAAGGTGCTTGTTATTAATTAATGAATAAAATGAATATCAATATCCATTTTAGTATGCAAGTTATCTGTGTTGTCATAGAAAGTTTTTTTTTTCATATAAGTTGTTTTATTTTAAACAACCACAATATGTTATTATGACCCTCAGCCTTGTTCAGTTTAACAATCATTCTCAAAGGCAAAGATCACTGGAGTGGTGTGATAAAATTAAGCCCAGTTTAAAAAAATACGGTGTGTGAGAACAAAGATATATTTTCCTCCTAAAATCATAAGTAAAGATGTCCTTTTGGTAAGTAAGCTTCTTGGAAAAGGCCAATCACAATGGCAGTATGATGGTGCTAGAAGAAATTAATAATTTTCTGACCGAGTCCTTTGGGAATGGAAGAGCATTTCAAATAGAAGAACTGGAATCTAAACCAGGGGATTTCTTTTAACTCAAATAATTTCCCCTCCAACTTGATGATTTGATCTCTTTCTGCAAAATTATTGAAAAAAAAGAAAAAGAAAAGAAAACCTAGAATTCAATTGTCTAGACATCTTTCAGAAAATGAAGGGGAGAGTATCTTAAATCATACAAGGTGACTGAACAATTGAATTTTAGTGCAATTTCTTGCCTTATGCTGCCATTGGGGTTGCTGCTGCCACCTGAAACTCAAAGGGTGGGGGTAAAGAGTCTTTGCTTTCCTGATATTTGTTGCAGTGGAATCATCTGGCAATTGCATTGTTTTTTTAAATTTTAAAGTAAGTTACCCTATCATATAGTTACAATTAAAAGAATCACACACAGTCACACTGCAAATGACCATGTTACACCATTTGAACATTATGAGGTAGATTTTCTTTGACCCAATGTGATATTTATTTTTCCCAGGTATGATTTATTTTCTCTAAACTACATAATATTGTGTCCTTTTAATTGAATATTTTTTCCAAACAAAAGATACAAGCTATGAACTTCATCATGTTTTTTAAAGTATTAAATATTCTGTATCTCAGACTCACCTTGATACACGCCATTCAGTGACAAAGTCGAAGGAAAAAACCATAGGGAAGCTCATCTTATGTCCATTTTGGGGAAAGGAAAGATGCAAGTGAGAGAGAGCTTATGAGAGTGAAAAAAAATCTGAGCATAAGAGAATAACAAAAGGGAGAGAGAAGGTAAAAATCAACCAAGAAGGCAGAGGTCACCCTTACAGACTCAGAAAGATCAAAACAAGTGTCCATGGAAAAGTTGGGGCAAATTTGAATGAATTCAGAAAAAATCAAGAAGTGTGGAGAAAAGCGAAGATTCCTTAGAAACCAGAGGGAAATAAGAAAGAACAACAAGGGGAGAAAAATATAAAGAGATAAGAAGAGACAATGGACATGGGATTAAAAATACAAAGGGAGAATTAGAGAAGCTACTCATATGGAAAATAAAATAATTTTTTTTAGAAAGAAATAGAGAGAGAGAGAGAGAGAGAATTTTAATATTTATTTTTTTAGTTTTTGGCGGACACAACATCTTTGTTTGTATGTGGTGCTGAGGATCAAACCCTGGCCGCACGCATGCCAGGCGAGCACGCTACCGCTTGAGCCACATCCCCAGCCCAAAATAAAATAATTTTAAAGAAGAAAAATCTAACAATACGGAATATGAGTTGAGAAGAGGGAGGACAGACTTTGGTGGGGAGAATCATATATTTTTGACATTACTAATATTACTCAGTTGACAGATCCAAGACATTTATTATTTAAAACAAACTCCAACATTCTATCCTGACTAAATAGTTTGGAGACTTCCGACCCATCAGTAATTATTTGAAAAAAAAATAACAAAAACAAGAGAAAAGCACATTGGGGACACAGATGGTCTAGTGATTAGCTCTAGAATGTTAGAGAGGAGCTATTTGCGTTTTTATCCACAGACCATAGAGATCAATTAATAATAGCAATTAGTATCCATTTGATTATATCTTAATATTCACATAAATGACTACTTAATTGTGAACTAGCTCAGCATTTGGAAAAAAAAAAGAGTCAAGGAGAAGGCAATAGAACCCCTGGAAAGAAAAGTCAAGGGTGAAATGGTTTAATGCCAACTATAACAAGCCATGATATAAAACTTTAAATTTATTAGAATTGTATCAAGTCTTCTCAAATTAGAAAAATTAAATAATATATTCCTGAGGAAAAGTCGCCCATGGCTTGATTTTGTTTTTTGATGATAAGTGTCTTAGCTTCAATTTGATAACAAAATACTATAGACTACAAGACTTAAACAATAGATAATTGCTCTCCTGGTTTTGGAAGATAGCAAGTTTAAGATCAAGCTTGTAGGTTAATTCCCTTCCCTGGTGAGGCCCTCCTTCTGGAAGATAACAGCAGCACCTTGCTGTGTCCTCCCAGGGTGGAGACCGGAAGCACCAGGCCCTTCCTATTTTTAGAAACACTAATCCCATCATGGCAGCAGCAACTTAAAGAACCCATCTAAGTCTAGTTATCTCCCAAAGGCCCATTGCAAATACCATCACATTCGGAGTTAGAGAATTTCAACATGGAAATTCTGGTGGGGGCAAGGATAAACCTACAGACCATAGTAACAGAAGAGTGGACTGGGGGGTTACTCTAAGTGGATGTGTTAGTTCCATGTTTGTGGACAGGAGCTACAGTTAGCTACAGTCAAGGCCCTAAGGATGTATGCAAATTGTTAATTGTACACTTGCAGCAAGGTCAAGTTTAAGAAGGATGCTCACTGTGCAAGAACAAAAGCAGAAATAATTCATTTCACTCCTGTCTCACCTCCTGCTTTGTCTTTCATCTCTTCAGTTTATATTAAGATTGCATTGCTCTGGCACCAGCTGCACTGCTTTGCAGATAGCTATTTCTTAGACAAATATTGTTGTAATAAATGAATGGCTTAATTATTTAAGAAACACCTATTCAGGGATTTGGAAGCAACAGTTAATCAGACATGAGGGCAAACAAAACACAGAAAGGAAAAAAAAAAGGAAACCAAGTCATGAAGAAAGGGAAAGATACTAGGGAAGAAAAAAGGAGGAGATGAGAGCAAAAAAGAATAAAATATTTAAAATAATTGATCTAAATCTAAACATAATAACTAACCAAAAATAATTTGGCAATCATACTGTAGACAAAATTAGGCTGGATCAAATAGAACATGGTTCGTCATTTTGAATATTTGTATTTTTAGGAGAACACAGAATAAAGACAGTCTAATAATAATAATTGTAGAGAAAGAAAATAAAATATTTAAGCATAGATGAAGGGAAATTATATTTAAGTTAGAGAAATCAATACTAATAATCAAATGCAACTTTTTCCCCAAAGAACTAAAAAGAATATTGGCCTACCCTAATCTACATAGCATACTTCTTTCCTACATTTTTAAAGGCTCACTCTGAAAAAGTTGTAAGACAGAGCTCCTCTATGACACATAATAAATTCATAAGGTATGTTTCAATTTTAATCCCAAATGAGCTAGTAATCCAGAATATTTTTTAAAAGTAGATTAATTTCTCAACGTGAAGAGGAAAATGAATGAAAGTCAAGAAAACTATAATTTTTATCATTTATTTACCAAATTCTTGTTAAGTTCTCATTATTCCTTAGATGCGGGAGATAAAGGAAGCATCAGCAAAGAGGAAGGCAGCCTGCACGTTTTTATGTTACTTGTAAATAAGGTGGAACTGAACACAGAGACACCAGAGATCCAGTGTGGTTCTGGGTAATCCGCGAACACTAGTCTTCTCTGTGTGAAAGAATGATAATTAATGTGTTGATCTGTAAAACACTGCATGAGAAGGGACTGAGGGCTCTTGCACTCTTGATTCAAAGCCAGATGAGAAATCATATTCAAAGAAGATTAACATAAAAATGTTGTGAAGCTCAGGGAGCCCTGGATACAAAGATTCTGAGACACAACAAAGAGCAGCCGGTTCAAGATGGGGAGAATAGATAATTACAGGACAGGATAATGAGTCTAATGAGAAGAAAAGACAACCTTTTAGATCGTGGATAAAATATTTCATATTTAACAGAATAAGATTTTGTTTAGCAAGTAATGTCTTTATTAGAAAAAAATATATATATCTGTGACTTATGGTTTGGATCTTAGATGTCTCCAAAAGGCCATGTGTTAAAGTCTTGGTTGCCAGCCTCTGGCGCTTTGGGGAGGAGGTGGAACCATTAAGAGGTTAGACCCACTGAAAAGAAGTTAGGTCCTTTGGGGAGTACCTGTGATTGGATTTTGGGACCCTGGCTCCTTCCTACCTCTCTGTTTTGCAAGCAGCTTTGATTCTGTGTATACTTCCACCATGATGTTCTGCCTTGTCCTGGGTCCAAAACAGCAAGACCCAGTGACCATGAGCTGAAGCCTCTGAAACCATGAGCCAAAATACATTTTTTCTTTTCTTAAGCTGATTACTTCAGGTACTTTACCACAGTGAAGGTAAGCTGCCTGACACGCTGTGGCCTCGATGGAGCTTCCCTGTCACACTGAACATTTGTCAATGCTAGCTTTATCACTCCAGTTTTGATGTGATTTGGTATGTGATGGGGACCAGGCATAGTTATTTCTCCAAAGCTGCTGAGATGAGTTCAATGAATATCCAGGGTTAAAGACACGGTTATAATTTAAACATGGTATATCTTAAGGACTTCTGATTGTGTTCCATTCTTGTTTAGCTGTTGTCTATGTGTCTTGCTCATGCGTGTATATGGAATTGTGTATATGGATGCATCTTTCAATTTTCCTTAAAATGACTAAGGTCGGAGTGAGGGGAAGGTATTGAAAGAACAAAGTCTTAAACAATAGTTATTTTTGGATTTGGGTAGAGTAGCCAAAACCCTGGTAATCAGACGTAATAAATACAATATGGATACTTCTGTTTAATCTTGCTTTATATCCACTTTTTACATGTGAAAATAATATTGTAAGTAGAACAGATCTTATAGGTTTTCTATGATAATTAGATGAGTTCATAGCATGGGCCCCGTAAAGGTTCAGTATTAATTAGTAAGATTTTTTTTGTCAGCTTAAAAAAAAAAAGATTTTTTTTTTGTCATTGTTATATATGAATAGAGTGAATGTAGTTCTTGTAAAACACACAAAGAGTGGTACAGTATGTGTATTTTTCTCTATCACTTCTAATTAGATAAAAGGGGAATTGATGGGAACATGCATGTGAGGATACGGAAATGAGATAGCCCGGGTGTGTCCAGTTTTGTGTGTTGTAAGGATTGTTGCTCTCTAGCATTCATGTGGATAATACAATCTGCCTTTTAAGTGTCAGGAGGAAGACAGCTATTTTATTTTCCAGGCTTTCTTTTAAAATGGCATCATTATTGGAATGAATAAAGCACACATGATATTTTTATGTAGGTTTTTTTTAAATTTGAAGAGTTGATGGTTGAAGGTGACTTTTTTGATGTGACAAAAATGGCTAAAAAAACCCCAACACTTACGTAATAAAAAACATTTATATTTCATATGTAAATATTTCATGTTTCTAGTCCTAGACCTTCCTTAGATAATTCATTAGAAATTATAAATTTTCTCATTTTTTATTCCTTTGTCCATTATTTGTTCAAAACAGTGTTTTAAGTATTTTTAAAAAGGTGTTTTAACATCACATTCAAAAATAAATTGAGAAGTCATGAGATAATTTTTAAAGAGATTCTTAAATATTTTGAACTGACAATACAAATAAATCTTATAACAGAAAATATTTCCAAATTTCTTCTATAGATGTTCATGTGTTTGATCCTACAATTGACAAAGAAAAAAATAAAATTCAACACCAATCCTCAAGTTTCTAGCAGTTTAGTAGATGAGATGGTGATAATATTGATTGGGGAATTATTCAGCATTCAACTTGCTTTTTTTTTTTTTTTTGACAATAAGTGTGAAAAGACAAGAGGTTGAAGTAAACAAAGAATGTAGAAGAGAAGTGGGCTTGAAGAAACTCCATTGGAGCTACTATTTGCAAGATGAATGGGATTTGAATTACAGAACTCACAAAGGCCAGAGCAAGGCCACTATTTCCCCAGTGTGGAAGCCAGGCACTGTAGGTGAGGTGGGGTTTGCTTGGTGTCCTCACCATTTCTCCTCAGCCGCTGCATATGTCCAGCTATTTGCCTTCTGCCTCTAGTACTCAGCACATCCATTCATGCATGCTAAATTTCAGTTAAAGGTGATTTAGTGTGGAATACATTAATTGAATCAAGAGTCAAGATTTGCAAATCAGAAAGTGCCACAAAAACAGAGCTATCGCTGCAGAACTGTTTTTGGATTGTAAATTTTAGTCTACGATACCACCTACGATAAAAATGTGAAATTTGTAAAGCTACTGATTTCATCTTCTCCTTTTAAAAGAAACCCACAAAATATTAAGAACATAATATGATTCCCTCATCATCCCTCTGCTCACACAAACATATGGGCATTTATATACACAAATATAGAAATAAATATTTCAATATTTGTTTCATATAAAAATAAAATCATATTCTTTACAGAATAATGTGTCTTCGCTTAAAATGTGTGATGTGTATAATTTCAGATTATATATGAGTATATACTATTAGACCTTTAGTTTTCACATATTGCATCCTTTACCATAATTTACACAATCACTTCTCTATGACATCAACCTATTTCCACTTTTTATTATTGTGCTGTAAAACAAATGTAAATGAACAAATATGTACACATATATCTTCTTTTCAGTAAGAATGGAAGTGTGGAGGAAAAGTATAGCCTGTTTTTTCAGCTTTAATTATGTCATGACATTTCCAGAAAGTTTATAAAGATTCACAGCTCCATGGCCCAGGACCCACACAATTCACAACTGCATTCACAAATGTTATCAATAATATCTTCCTTTTATTAATGAAAATTGGACTTGTGAAACAAGGCATATGTTGCTATTCCTGAAGTCCAGTTGTAATTTCATGTTTCTCACTGTTTTCATTTTTATAAATTACTTAACCAGAATATTTGCTAATTTTCATTTTTTGTTTTTACCTACAGTAATGCACTGATTCATAACAAGATATCTTTTTAAAAGTCATGTTTTGGTGATTTTTGTCATTTTGTGACCATCATAGAGCGTTCTATCAAACCTCAGTGAAGGGGATCAATCACTCTGCATGGTCTCTTGATGCAATCAAAATACTTTAAACACAGAATGTGCGTAGCAGTTTGCAAGTTCAGGAACAGGGCATCATGTTATACAGTAAACTACTTTCTATATAAGCAGAGGATTACCCTCTGTAACAATGACAAAAGGTACTGTATAATTATTACACAAACCAATTACAGTCACTTATTAGCCAGTACTGTACATTGTACAAAATTGTATCTGCTATGCTTTTACATCACTGGCAACAAAGCAGGTTTGTTCACATTAGCACCTGAACACTATAATATTATGTGGAAGACAACATCACTCGGTGATAAGAATTTTGCAACTCCATTATAATTTTATGCGATTACTGTTACATACAATTTACAGTCTATTATTGACCAAAACATCCCTATGGATCATTACTGTATTTGCAAGTTCATAATATATTAAATTTTTACCACATTACACATATGATTTTCTTTTTGTGTGTGTCTCTTATGTGTATTACCCATATGTGAATCCAAGTGATTTCTACTCTTGTAATTTAAGAAAAATTTATGCAGATTTTACCTATATATTTTTCTCATGGAGTAAAGTATCTGCTCCTGTCCTCAGTTTACATTTCCTCTCCTACTGCTCCTTCCCACTCCAAGTATATGCGGTTATTATATAATTTTCTATTTCTAAAGATAGAAGCTATATTAATAATGCCCATCAGACAGTGAAAATTATATTGGTTTATACTGAACAAGGTACAATAATTCTTCCCAGCATAAAGAAAATGTGTTGGAAGTGGAAAGTCTGTCCCAGGGCTTATTCAGTTGCTTTGTACCCGTAGCTCCCTGTGGTGTAGGGAGAACACTCTTTTCCCTGGGTCTTTTGGTTGCCTGTGGTGTCTGTGTTTTTCTCCTGGAGCCAGCCATGTAGCTCTACACACACATGCTCCATTCCACTGAGACCTGGGTGACATTGTCGTGACAGTGACCATGATGGAAGGGGACAACCACACTGTGCAAGCTCACTGCAATTCCCATCTGCATTAGGGTGGTTGACATCTCAGTGGCCAAATCAAATCAAGGGTGGATCCCCAAGTTAGGACTAAAGAAAAAGTCTCACTTTCATGGGCAAGATATTATGGATATATGGTAGATGAAGAAATAGGCCTATAATTACATCTACTTCATACATATATACTTAGATAGAGGTATATTCACATCAACAAGTATTTATGAGTATATATGAATATAAATACAAACTTGAGTAGAATCTGTTGAATAACAAATGCTTAATCACAATCTTTAGAGATAATCCCCCCATAGCAAATTCTTCTACAAATTCTGAAACTATTTGTTAGCACTTCTGCATTCAAAAGAAGAATTTTATATATAATTTAGGCCATGGCTCTTTGAAAAACCTTTGCAGTAGAAATAACCATGTCTGTGTTAACTCATCTGCACTAATAGTTACTTTATTCCACTTGAATTTTCTCACGAGTGAACTAATTTCTTGTCTCTATTCAATCAGTTGTAATAGAGGGAAACCATGTAGCAGTCAAGAACCTAGGTTGGAGTCTTTCATTTTTTCCCTAAATTTTGTAGTGGGACTCTTTAATATTGAATTTGTTATTCACCAGTCATTAAACTTTTAAGTGCATATGTCATATCATGTCTCAGAACACAGTTTCATACAGTTACAGATTTTGGTAACAGTTCTGTATAATAACACCATCATAAAATGTTTTTCAATTTTTTTTCCATTTTTCAGATTATTAGCAAAGCTTTAAGGGTTTAGCTTATACCCTTGCACTCTTCCTCTCTCTCTCTCTCTCTCTCTCACACACACACACACACATGCACACACACTTTGCATCTGACCTGATAAGGGCAACATTGATTAAAAGGGAAAAAAAGGATGAGCACAGGTTAAATGTGAGCCAAATACTCTCTAGACCTTTTGAAAGGTACTATCAAGTGATCAATGTGGAGGTAAATAACTGGTGCCAAGAAAAATGCCTAAAGAGCTTGCCAAGGAGCCAGATGCTCCTACCGCTAAATTATCTCCTGCAGATTGGCACAGGCACCTTACAACTGGCACACCCACTGGTATCACTCAAGGCACTGCCGTATGGTTTTAGCTAATTATTTAAAAATAGTTTGCTTCATACTCAAAAGTGAACACTCTGTACACATCCATCTTAGTCTCCTAGGGAATCAGTACTTTGTTTTTTCCTTTGATAAGGCAAAACAACAACGTGTGAAATAGACTCGCTGAACCTACAGAGGTGATCAGATAATACTGAAATTCACCCATTCGTGCCAGCTCTATGTATAACTCCTTTATTTTATTTTTTTTATTCACAGTCTTGCTAAAAATAAAAGGTTATGGGACACCAGTAGTAAGTGTGTAAAAAATTAAAATTTAATCACCTGCTCCTTAAAATTTTGATGTTATATACATACTGTACATTTAAAAGCAATACATACTGTACATTTCAAGTGCTTTGAAATCTATAATTTAAATATTTTAGTATTTTATAGGCATACCTTGGATAAATACAGGTAACATGAGGAGGTAAGCTTTAATTGATTTGTACATAACTGAATAAGCTGTGATAAATTTTAAAGACTCTTGCTAGGAGTCTTTGAATTTTGCCTAATAGCATTTTGAGATGTGTTAAATGCATGAAAAAATGTTCCATCAAAGCCATTGGATTTCAGAAAAAAAATTCTCCTCAGTGTAGCAGGGTAAATTTACACAATCCTGATATTTTTGATTCTTTACTATGCTATTATTTTTCTAAACATGTTATAAATCTTTCAAAATATTGGCTTTATGCTTATCTAAAGATAGGACAAATTTTGAAACTCGTTTTTTATTTTAAGGAGATCTTATTTCTTCCGACGTTACAGAGCACTGTGCCAAGTGAGAAAATGGACCAGAATGAACCAGAACATTATGTAAGATTCATAGGAAATAGAACTGCTGAGATACTTTGCTATAATCATCTTTTTAATGTATTCAAAAATATTTTATAGTGTGGGTGGAAATTTTATTTCGTAGAGAATTTGAGGACTGAAATAGTTTAACAGTCCACACAATAGCAGCTTGTGCTGGTGATAATCATGGTGTTACACATATCTTAAAGTAATGTGAAACCGCCCAATTTAGTTTTTCCAGTATGGTCTTGAAAACTGAAGAAGTAGCTTACATAATCTAATGTCAAGTGTGTTCAAAATCATGTATGTTAAAATAAAAATGTAAAAGATGTTGTTTTAGTTATATAACATCAGCATATTTATATCACTAATTGGCTATTATTTCTCATTACGAGATTTAAAGATTAATATTTAATAAGATATATGTAAAAGAATAAAACAGATTGCCATTCCCTTGACGTACTTAATAAACAGGCAATTATTTGTGAAAGATGAGCCCATATTCAAGAACATGTATGAATCCATGTGTGTATAAATATGTTTATGTAAGATTTGAACTTGTCACAACACTATATAATTTATTATAAAGTGAAATTGATGATTTTTATTTTATATGGATAATGCATAAACTTACACATCCTCTTGGGAATTTTTTTTTCACATACAATTTATATGCAATGTTTTAACAAAAACTTAAAACAGTTTCATAACAAGGTATAACCAGGTTATATATTGTATAGGAATCCATTAAAGAAACAGCTGCCACTGGAAAAACAAATATGAGATTTCTGGAAATTACTACTATTATTAAAGTAATAAATACCAGATTGGAAGAGACAGAGAATGTACAGGATTATTTTCTTTAGCCAGAAGGAAGACTTTTCCCCTGAGATTTTGTTTGCCAGGAAGAATACTGGGTGGGAAAATATCAGCAGCTGGCATGATAATGAGTCCACTTCACTGCAAATGAGCTCATTATTATTCCATTCCTGCAGTCTTGAGTTCACAGTTGTAAGTCATTTATACATAAATAAAAAATAGGTATTATAGATAAGATCTGGCAACCTGTAAGAGCAACATTTACAAACATAAGGGGCAATGTAGGAAACAATGCCAATAAAGCTAGATGATAGAGGGAAAACACAGAATGTAAGTGTTCCAAAGACATCCTTGCTTAGAATAAAACAAAAAAAAAAATCAAAAACAAAACAAAATCTGTATAAATGCTCATGTTTCATAATTGGGAATTAGCTTTGGTTTATCATCACATCACCTACAGGTAAAAAGTAGTATAAGGTTTTTTTTTTTTTTCTCTTTGACATAAAGTGATTTCTGAGGAATTATTATTAGTTATATAAAAGTCATATTAAAATAAATAATAAAATAATAAAAATAATAAAAAAATATTTCCACTTACACGTAATTAACAACTATATTTGGAAATAACAGTTTTCCATTTCATAAAGATTCTTGATTATAGTATATTATGGACTAAAATCTAGAAATACAGAGGAGAAAAAATAATTGAGTCAAAAAATACTGGGGTTTGACAATTTATAAAACCTTTATATATGCAAAATACAACAACATTTAGGAAATGGAAATTTATACTATTTAAACAAAAGTGAAATACATCTCAAGTGATTTTGATAGAAGACATAAAAAAGAAATCTTCTAGACTATAGGCAGATTATGACTTCTGTTCTGGATATTATCAAATATATAATGTATGTAAAAGATAACAGTGTAAATATTTTAATGTAAATTAGTTTCAAGTCAATAAAAATATAATAAATATAATTAAGGTTTATTATAACAAATTGCTAATATGTTTATCTATTTAACATATTTTTTCAAGTAGAAAAACAAGTTATGCTGCACTGTAGTCAATTGGAAAATATTAAATGTAATAGTAAAATAAACACCATTTTTAGAGGGCATTATAACTACATTAAATGCATGTAATCACTTAGAAACTTAAAAAATTTCAGAACGATATGGTCATCTTAAAAAATAATGGTACAAAAGTTGACATGCAGCAGTTTTTAAACTGGAGACCTAGAAGAAAAATATTAGAGTTTCAGTGAAAGAAAGAAAAAAGCAACTTTAGTAGCTTGTGATATGTCTTTTTTTTTTTTCTTATCAGGTTGAGAGATTAAAGTTCTGTCTGGTGAATGTTTTGGTAAAATGGTAATCTCTTTAAACTTTTTTAAAAATAAATGAAAGTGCTGGAGATTAAGTTAAGTGGTAGAGCACTTGCCTCTTGTGCATGTTGCCCTGGGTTTGGTCCTAAGCACCAAAAAAAAAAAAAAAAAAAAGAAGAAGAAGAAGAAGAAGAAAGAAAGAAAGAAAGAGAAAAAATGAAAAATGAAGTAAAGCTTATATTTTGTGTCTATATATAACAAAACTACAGTTATCTAATTATAGGAAAGATAAATTAATATAAAAGATATGATCAAAACACAATTATATTTCTTATACTGAAGTAAAATATTATGTGAAAATAGTTTGGTCCCTTTTGCTGCATTTTAAATTTCAAGTCATTTGAGCATATTCAAAGCACACTAGGAGACAGGAACTAAGAAAACTACTATAAAATTAATCCCATGAGGGTCAGATACTTCGAGGCCTGTTCCAGCAACCCCAAGGGAGGAAATTGGAGAATGAAAATTTTTTATAAGAGAAAGATATAGACATTGTGAAGAATTCAGGAAATATAGTGAAAATAACAAGCAGCTAGAGACATATTTATAAAAAAAATTCTTGAAACAATAAGCAAAGATTAACCAGTAATTGTCAATAGTGCCCAATACTTGAATAAAACAAAGATAGTGGTTACTTAGCATACATGAAATGGCTAAGAAGACAAGGCAGGTTTTTTGAAAATATAAATTATTTTATCAATAAACCTATAAATAATAAATTGCAAGTAATAAATATAAATCTTGGTATGGAATTCTTAAGTTATTATAAGTAAAAATATATTTTTCCAAATGGGGTGGAGAAAATATTTTAATCTCACAGGCTAAAAGAGAAAAGGCAACACCATTAACTGTTTGCTCTTGATAAGTTGTGTCATTTTGAGGAATTACTAGGTGCTTCCACAGTTGACACCAACATCCTATGATCATGTTTGACAATTGTACACTTTGGATGTTGTCACCACCTCCGAATCATATTGTATCTAGTTTAAAAGTAACAACATCATTTCATCTAGACTCCAATAACAACAAAAGGATCAGTGGAAAATGGCTAAAACCTCCTCATGGTGTTTTCTGAATAATTAAATCAAGAGACATGTATTTCAATTTATTTAATCTATGTACACTTGAAAATTCATGGTCCCCTTTCCAAGGACTCTAATAAGGAAAAGTCTGATTATTCTCTTCTGTTATTTCACTTCATTGTTTTTCTTCGGAATATGGTTGAACAATAACTGCACAGAATTTTATTCTGTTAGTAAAGCTTAGCAAGTCCATTAGAGAGAGACTAAAAGGCACTTGCCTCATCCAAAAAATTCTGCACACTGTCTGCCCAGAGACCCCCCCAGGATTGGCATATCTCTGCATTGTGCTACATTCTGCACTGTGTCTCCCTGGGTGCATTTTATTCTCTATTGATGAGTGAGTCTTTGCCATGCTGCAGTTGCTCAGACAATCCTGATATGAAATAAAACTTTTAGAGTGTGTCTGAATAGAAAAGATATTCTTTTTTACAAAGAAGCCACAAATATCTTGATGCATTATTTATTAACTGAACATTTACCTACCTGGGTGGACAGCCTGGGTTTTTATGGTTCATTTGTTTTCCACTATCATGTAAATTGCAATACTTCTCTAAAACAGAAATATTTTCCTTTCTAAATAATTTTATAAGGTATATATTGTAAATTTTTGAGCTATGTAATATCTATCCTGTGATAACTTATACGACATGACTTTGTATAAACTGTGGTATCATTTGAAATTAGGAAACATGAAACTCTTTGCAAACATTTAGATTCACTTTATATCTCCAAACACACCATATGTTACTCAAACACTTGGAATCTCCCCACAGATTTGTTTGCTGCCATGAGTGCTTTCCATCTGAATATCATTCTTCTACTTAGAAAAGCAAAAAAGAAAAAGAAAATAAAATGAAGGAAAACCTTTTTAATAACTAGGAAGAAGGTAAAGGTCACAATTTGTACCTGTAGAGTTATCATATCTGTCAACAAAAACATACTGAGCAAGTGTGTGAGCAAGCCTGGAATGGAAATTCTCAAGGGTGCAAAATGTTGCTTCCTCCAAATGTTTTTTGGACTCAAAAGATTAAATAGTTAGCCAACTTTTTCTAGATTGTAAGGGAATCACATGTGATCATACAATTTTTTCTTCTCGAAATACATCAAATATTTAGAAAAACAACACAGAAACTCCACACACTGTTATTTGTTTTTGTCTTTTATGCATAAACGAGTTTAATGATCCTCATTCTTCTGTGTGTTTGTGTTCTTCCTATCTTTTATGAATACAATATCCAGATTCTACTTGGTCATTAGCTTTAAAATATCTACACTTTCAAGACAACCATCATCTGCCACTTTAACTGTAAAACATCAGAGTTTGGTGCGATCCTCCAAACTACAGAGTTAATGTCTTCCTGAAAAATTTTAAAATTACATAGAAATAGTCTTACATGTGCTCAGGTCCATATGCATGAGATGGTCCATATACATCATCTATAGCCTTTTCTTAGATATGCATTTTTAAAAGGACAGTAGAAGGAATCACCAGACTGTTGGCACCCATGGACACTTACCCACGCACTCTCCAGCTACATCTGTCACTCCCTGACGTCTGGACTATTGCAGTGCACAAGTAAGGAACGTGGAAGCATTCACTAGGAATTCTGCATTTTCAAATTTAGAGGTATAGGGAATGAGAAATGTTGATGGTCTGTGCCTCCTAAGATACTGCGTCCTTCCATGAGGAGCTGAGTAAGGAAGGAGCTCTATAGTATAAACTTTTGCAGAGGAGAGCTTAGTTCAAGCTGAACTGTGGCAAAATTCTAGAACTAGGCAGTATTCCATACCAAAGATGGTTTTGAATGCCCAACTCTAGCATGTGTACAGATTATACTGCAGTCAGAGAAGAGGAAGTGACATTCAGAAACATCTTGATTGGCTACAGTTGTTATTTGCCTTCTATGGACAAGGTCTAATCAGTTTGTATGGTGTGTTTGGCTGAAGCTTGACCAATCTGATTGGATGAGACTTAAGTGTTTAATTATTAGGGTACACTCTTAATTTATGTTACAACTTATTAACATATCAAACTAGGGTTCAATGCACAGTGTGCAAAAGCTGGTTTAGAGCAAATTCATCACTCAAGTTTAGAGGTTGTATTATAGAATCACATTTATTTTGGTTCTATACCAATCATGCCCTAGTTTACAGGGAAGTGTAGGTTCAAAATTCCTTATACATCTGTGCTCTGCAGGCTAAATTCTTTGGTTTTGATTGTAAGCATGTCAAATTCCTCATAGTTTTGACTATACTTCCAAGTATTTAGGTGAAGACCCAGTGACTGAAAATTTTTATTCAGAATTTTATACCTAGATGTTGGTGGAAAAAATACCCATAATTAGTTTCAGAAGGAGATTTTGCATGTTATGTTGCAAATAAGTGTATTGTTGTTAAGCTTAGCATTTATTTTAAAAAAGATGAATGAACTTTTGCACATTTGGGAAGCCATATGATAGTCCCCCCCCATACTTGCTTTGTCTCATTATTAATGGTAGAATCTAAAGTAATGGCAGAATGTACTGTATATAATATTAAACAAAGGTCTAGGTCTTAACAACAAATACAGGTAGGAATTTATGTGCTGAGAGATGTGAAGATTTTATCTGCCTAGGTAGCTATCTGGGGATGTTGGAAAAAAACTGTAGTTCAAGATGCAGCAGATGGTCAACTATATTGTAATGAAGAACTCAAACTGGAAAATAAAAGATAACCTTTATAATACATAGTTTGTTAAATAAATGTTGTTCCTATAAAAAGAATTATCCATGAATTTATATATATATATATATATATATATATATATATATAATTAACATATATTTAACATATATAAACATTATATATACATATTGTATATTATATTAGTTTTTAATTTGGGGAGACTTTGAGCTTACTGCAACAGAATATGATATTTTCAATTGGAAATATTTATCCCACTGAACATGAATGAATCAAATGTATTTCATAGAATAAGAAATACAGTTCCCAGGAGAATCAATGAGGTAAGGAACCACATTGTTTATGTTGTAACTATAAATGCAGCTTCAGGAAGACTGCCTGCCATGAGATAAGTAAAACATAGCAGAGTGTTTCTATTGATTTCTTTCAGAGAAATAATCTGTATGAAGATATGAAAAGTATATTAGTCTCCTTTCTTCAATAATTTCCAGGCTGAGTGTTAAACAAATGTTTAAATAACTAAAATAGAAGGTAATTTATGATAAGATACATGTACATGGCTCCGGTCTTGAGTTTTTCAGTTCACACAAGAAAAGATAATTTGAAATAGTAAATGTAATAATTCTTTACAGAAATATGAGATGTTATCTTGATCATTAAAATACTTAAGTAGGCAGAAAGAAGAATAAATAATATTTAAGTCAGGATAGTCAAAGGATGAATAATATTTAGAAATATAAGCAAAATAAAGATTATTTAAAGACACTTGGAAAATGGTTGACTAATACAGATTTGATGATAGCAGGAAAGAGAAGTTTTATTGAAAATCAATTACTGGGGATATGGCTGCACAGTCTTTTCTGGCAAGTTCTTCAAGGACTCTAAGTAGTAGTTAAGAAGCTTGGGTGTTATTAAAAGAGATTAGAGGTTATCAAATGATTTCATTGAGGGATGGCATAGAGAAAGGAATCATTTAAAAAGAGCTATTCAATAAATTTAAATTCTACCAATCAGAGGCGAGAACTCCATACAGGGAAACGAGTTAAGATCTAGATTATATACTATTGACATCGGAGAAATAGGAGCCTACATCAATGTCTTTGCAAAAATCACAAAATAAAAATGCTAATCGGGGAAGTGAAATTATGAAAATAGCACCAGCAGGACTGGGGATTAATGAGACATAAATACAGAAAGAATAATGAAGAAGGAATTGAATGGGTGTTCCGTACTACACATTGAAGAGTATTACATAAACGACTCTGTGTAGAATTGAAGTAGTCTATAAAATTTGACCAAAGAGTGCTTATTAACAAAACATACCTAAATAATCTTATTATCATATAATTTAAAGTGCTTGTTATCTTATACAAAAAAAATGTTTTGTGGTTAAGACGGGGAAAACAGAGGTGCTCTTGAATCTACCTAACACACACTTTTATTGATATTTTTCAGAGGTTTAAGCCTGGGGATTTTCTAAGTAGTTGCAATATTTGCATGCAATATTATATCATAACTCATACACAACCCTAAACTGATTATTTGAAAAAATACTTGAATCCCTAGAATATTCAAGCTAAATGTACTAACAGATGAAATATCCATAGTTTCATTCCTTATTTTCTATTTAAGAAATGTCTATATAGCAAAGCAGTTAGAGAATGCATAATGTTGCTATGATTACAATCAATGGCATTATCCTAGATATCCTATGAATGTCATGTTCAAATTGGTAGTAATTTTAATTTGAGCAAAAATACTACTGATGATGAAGATACCATGCAATCACTAGGCAGAAAGGAAATTAGAAATCTCCTAAAATAAAATTTATGTTACAAAAGTTCTCAACATTAAGTTTAGCTGTCAGAAAGGACCAAATAGGACATTGTCCTCTTTTAAAGAACTTAGAACAGAATTTGCACCCCCCTCAAAAAAAAAAAAAAAACCTACAAACCCATAACCATTGTTATCAAGCCTCACTGTCAGTATAGGGTTATAGGTGGCCTGAAATAGAACTTTAGTTTCCACCTCAAGAGCCAAAGGAAGAAAATTATATTATTTATAATCATAATCACAATCAAAAGAGATGTAGTTCAGTCAGGGTCATTCTTATGGTAATAGAATTCAGATGCCTCAGAAATACATTTCTCTTTTTTTTTCTTTAATAGCATCATTTTTAGCATGTGTGAGACAAACTTGTAGGAAACTTCTTGGTGGGCCTTTTCTGATGAGTTCTAAGATGGAAAGTACCATGCTGAGGTAATAAAGCTGAAATTTTCCAGGAAGTGAGACATATCATCAGGTCACCTTGCTCATAATTCTCAAGCATGTCCCGGTTGTATAAATTACCAATTCACAGTCTGTGTTCAATGCCATTCAATCTATAGTGAAATTAATGTTGGTTTCTGCCACATATAAGCTGAAAAAAAAATCCAGGAATACAGTCAGGAATAATGAAGTTTGGCAGATAAGCAGAAGCTGAAACACCTTCTCATTGCTCGTACCCGCCTCACATTGAGAATGCCTGACCATTTCTTCATCTTATTTGTGAACTTTATATATCACTCCCATATGTGGCTTTGAAAAGAAGGTGTACTCTACTTTAGAGTATAGAAAAATATCAGGGATACTTTAGTTAATGAATTCTAAAACATGACATATAGAAGAGGTTATAAAAGACTTTACCATTTAAACACTGCTATGTTCTACGATACTCACGAACATTAAGGACATGGTTTGATCCCATTCTCTTATCTAAACTTATAAACACAATTTACAATGATTCTTTGTGCTGATGAGATGGTTACATCTATGACATATGATTTCAGACATGGATAAAAACAGTTGTTGGCTCCTGACATGTTCTCATCATTGAGAACAGATGTGACTCACCTTCATTTGTTCCTTTATTCGGGGTTACTTTTCACCAACCCTTAGAAAGGTAGGGCATTCACAAACCCATATCTAAACCC
This sequence comes from Marmota monax, assembly GCF_021218885.2. Taxonomy (NCBI): domain Eukaryota; kingdom Metazoa; phylum Chordata; class Mammalia; order Rodentia; family Sciuridae; genus Marmota; species Marmota monax. The sequence goes on along the minus strand of NW_026693751.1, from coordinate 48,245 downwards.
AAACCATATGCTCTCTCCATGGGATCCTCATGATTGTCATCTCCTTACCAAAAATGTTGTAAGTCTTTATTTTATCTATAAATATTATTAAAATATAACTTTCTGTATTAATTGCTTTTGACAGCCCATCATGTCCTATATAAACTTTTAAGACAATTTTTTGGTTAATTTTATCCTGTTAAAACTTGTCCTTCTTATTGTGTATAGCTGTGTTTCATTCATAATTCCTGCTATAAAACACACATTGTGTTTGTGTGCCTTTATTTGTCTTTCCCATTTATGGATATTTGGATTGATCTTGGTCCTGATGATTATGGAAACTTCTGCTTTATGTATTGCATTTCTTTCACATTATATATTTACAAGCATGTGTAATTCATATAGTATATATTCCTTATTCATTAATATTTTTTTAAAATGAAAGTTACCCTTTAGAATTTAGCAATAGAAAAGAACATGTTGATCTGTCTCCTGTTAATTAATAACATGATACCACAGACTGGGTATCATGTTATTGGCTTGGTGAGTTGGAAAGAAAGGAGGTTTATTTTAACTTTTTTCTGATCTAAGTTCAAGGGAGAACATGTGCTGATGGCCCTGCTGACAGTCCTTAAGTGACGTTGGGCATTTCATGATTAGAAATAGGGGGTGTGAGAGACACCTAGATAAATTGGATTTTATAGCAGACTCTCTATCGAGATGACTCATGGACCCATAAATCCATTAACCAATTAGTTGCATGAATGGATTCATCCATTCATGAGAACTGAGCCATAATTATCTCTTAATGATTTTACCTGGCTCAATCTCTTAATGTCTCACAATAGAAATTAAATTTGCAATGAGTCTTGGAGGAGATAAACCATATTCAAGTCATAGCAATGGGTAACATATATTTTGGTTCTATGAAATATTATGGGTATTCTATTTTAAAATAATACATTCCATATTCAGCTTCAATATTGGGAATTTTCAGCACCCGTGTTTTAATTCCAGAATTTTTAGTTGAAAAAAAATGCCCCACAAAGACCAAAAAAATGAATAAACTATGAATTATTATGAGGTCACTGGTATATCCCATGGAAAATTAAAATGTATATATACATACTTATATGTATATGGACAGCAATTCTATGTGGATGATAATTTAATAAATAAATTCTGTTATATATTTTCTCTATCAATTGTTTTTCATCCATTTTTTATAATTTGTAATTGTATTGCTAATTTTTACATGATTAAAAAAATTAAATCACTTGCTGCAGTCTGAAGAAAGAAGAGAAGTGGCCACCTTAAATAGCTGTTTTATGAAATGCTTTCAGAACTCTGCATTGAGATGGTGCTCTAGTCCTGTTTTCTACTCCTTTTCAGAGAAGGATGACCATTAATTTAGCTCCCCTCTGCTGTCCATACTCAGACCAACCAAACACGTGCAGTTGCTTGAGTCCTAATATCTTATTGTGAGGCTGCCATGGTGATTGCAATGATGGATCTGGGGTTTGGGAATATGAAGATTGGGTAGTTCCCTAAAGAGTGGTGGAGTAATGCTGGATAGGAAAACTAACCAGCACCACAACCTTTAGTAAAGTCTGTGCTCAAGCAACACCCACGCTTTTCAATTTGCTGCTTGTACCAGTGCTAGAGCATCTATATCTGTATGGGACTTTCTCTACTTGGCCAATTCACTCACATTTAACCAATTTACTATGATGGTTGTGGCCATGGGAATATGAATGTCATCAGTTCGTACTATGGCTCTCTTTGGAACCTGTATGGCCTAATTTTATTATTACAGATGCCCTACATTTGAAATAAAAATGAAAATTTGCCTCAGAAAATTTCAAGGAATTTTCTAATAAAATGAAATGCTGAGTAGGTAAATATATACTCCCCTAAGTTTGACAATTTCTACAACATATTGAAATAGTAGCATAGTTTCTAAAAACAATTAATGAAAAGTTATTTTCAAATTAATTTTAATATGTGCTAATATTCTAATAATATTAAATAAATTTAAATGATATTCATATAAAGTCTTCAATCTCTCTCATTTTATAACATCAATTAATTCAAATCATTGTGTATAGCATTGTCATTCTTGTAATAGTGTAATGATTTCCCAATTTAGGGCAAAATCAAAATTCCTTTGTGGAGTTTCAGCTGGGTAATAGTCTCTGACATACATGTGCCATTCTAAAATCAAGTTAATATTCATATGGGTATTCTTCATTTTTTACCACTATCTCTATTCTTTGGGGTAGAAAAATGAATGTTAACTGATTATAAACCTTAAAATACATCTCTTCCTTCCAATGCTTTCTCTAGGTCCTACCTGTGACTCATGTCATAGCTACAAAATACTTATATTTCAAAGGAATGTTATCACAATTTTTGTGCCCAACTTTATAGTCAGGTAATAGAATGCCCCATTATATAAACAAATGAGCTACTAGAAACTGTTAATCATGCAACTCTCCATAAGGTGTCATGAATTTGCTGGGGACACATTTTGACTACACAGCCTCAGTTGTCTTCTATCATTTGGTGTTCAGTAAAGAAGAGCAAATAAGAAGAAGGGTGAAATATAAGTCAGTATCAGACTGCATAGAAGAAACAGAAGAGTAACATCACTAAGGTGGAAACATGAACATGAAATATTCGTAGCCAGCACATTTCAGTCTGTGCAATGTGGTTAGTACCACTAGTGACTGCAGTGTTGCATGTACACAGACCATCCTAAATACGAATTTCCCATTGTGACTCTCAAGACTTGCAAAGTGCCTTATTAGTACCTCTAGGTACCTTCTCAGTGGTACTAATTAAATGGAGAAAGGAGGGTTGTGAACTCCAAATTGTTCTCTTCCTCTCACTAGAACATCTTCCCTGCCCTGCCCCATACAGTAGAACACATCTTAAGACTTTAGTAAGAAAGGTGCTGTTGCTAAAAATACCTAAGGAAAAAAAAATCTACCACAATATTCTCCTTTCATCTTTTAGAATTTGTTGAACATTCTTTTATAAGTAGAAATCACAGTGGAAATATCCCATGGAAATACAAATATGTTTTTAAGTAAATCCAGTGTTTTTAAAAACTACTACATACAAATTACAGAGAGATATTTGCCTCATATGTACTTATGCAATTTATATATAAAGCGAATACTTAATAAAAATGCTAAGGAAAATATGAATTATGAAAAAAGAAATGTTTAAAAACTGGAAACTGTTCTTATTTAAGAAAATATTGAGGTATAAAACCATAGAAATATGCTTTTATTTGAATGGACACTTTCAAATTGTAGACCAATTGCTTTAATCTAAATCTATAGTTAAACAATTTAAAGTGAATGGTTATTGAACACTTGGAGGCAGAATAAATTGTTGCTAGAAACCAAAATAAATTTAATTGCAATGAGTTACTAAAGATTAAACTCATTTCAAATTAACATTATAATTAATAGACTGGTAGTCTAATAGCTTTCATGGAGTTTGTATACTTAAAGTACAGCAGAGTTTTTAAAAAAAAAAAATCTTGCTTTTTCCTGGAGAGAAATCAACTGCTTGCCCAGAAAATTGGAAAACAAAAAAGAATATAAAGAAAGAATCTGGACACATATACTTTTAATAAACTATATGCATTATAAAGATTTTTCTCCCTGTAGGTATTGGGCAATTTATCATATAAACTATATATTACTGTTTTAAATATAAATTAGTTTCTGTGTTTATGTTTGGGTATTTATTTTTATCTTTTTAAATTATAGTTATAGGTACAAAATATTTCATGTGTGAATACCTTGTAATGTAGTTTCCTCAAACTTTCATTATTAACCATTGAATTTCCCACAACTTTGGCTTTTATAAATAATATTATTAACATGGTTGTCAATTTCTCTGGTTATTTCCTTATAACATATTTATAGCAGTGGAATTATGCAGTATGAATAATTTAAGACTCTTGATTCATGTTGCTGAATTACTTTCCAAAGTTTGTAGCCATATATGCTCGCACCAGTAATGTGTGAAAGCGCCTGTCTTACTGTACGCACATTAACATTTAGAATGATATATTTATAAATCACTAATACACTTTGACAAAGTTGTTACTAAGGCCTGTGTGGCATGGGCTGGATTAGGATGTAAACTGGAAGACTCAAACCATTTTCTTGCATCTACCATGAGGATATCCTTATGATCCTGAATCCTGGTATCCAGGATCCAATTGTGGGGCTCCTGAGAAATATTTTGCAGAAGGTATTTCAGTCAATTGTATCCCCTTTATTCTGAGCTGGACATTGGGTGAAAACCTCCACCTGGCAGGTCTTCTGAAATTGAAAGAGTCAAAATAAACATAACTTCAAGAAGATAAGAGATAGCCTGAATGTCACCATCTGTTTTCCTGAGGGACAGCATGGCATCCACACATTGATTTTCTGTGACTTCATGTGCTCCCAAAATGATGGAGAGGGGTGGTGACTGCTCAGTGGGTCCTTAACCATTCTAGTCTTAGCTGCTCTGGTGATTTTGAGATGTTTTTCCAAGAGAGAGAACAATGTCCCTAAATAACTATTTTAAAACATTCCCATAAAATGATTACCCTGTCCTTGCTTCTGTTTGACTCTTTTATATGTATGTATTTATTTAATCCTCAAAGTATCATCCACTATTTTTATTCTTACGACTAGGAGAATGAAACAAAGTCTACTAGTATTACTCTTCACTTCTCAGCTTGGTATCATGGAGCCCAGCTTTGAAATCAGGCGCCTGACTCTGGTACCTTTATCCTCAACTCCATTACTGCCACCTGCACAAGAACAGACACTCTCACAAGCATATCAGAATGAATGGCACACCTTCTCTGAGAAGGATATTTTTAACACTTTTATTTCTCTCATAAGAAGTGCTACCCAGAAAAATACATTTCACTTATGTGTTCTTAGGTGTCTCCATTCTATCTTGACCCAGAGTGCAGTTCTGCAGGTATGGATTCCTTAACAGTTGGGAGGGCCAGAGAAAGAGAGAAGGACAGCATCCATTTATATCAGACTAACAACTCTTTTTCCTCTTAAAAGAATAGATGTCAAAACACACCACCCACACCACCTGTCACCCTGTAATCACAAGCCTTTCGCCCATTTAAGGCTCATTCAGGCATGTTGTAGGAAAGGTACTTCTCAGACCCACTGACAGGAGAGCTCTCTAAGGTCCTGGTTTTGGAAGGACTGGAATAGAGATGAAGATAAGGACATAAGGAGAGGTAGGGAGGGAGGGGGGAGAGAGAGAGAGAGAGAGAGAGAGAGAGAGAGAGAGAGAGAGAGAGAGAGAGAAACAGAGACCCTGGGCACAAATACATGAACAAAACAGGAGCCCGTTGTGGGAGTTTTGTTTAATGTCACGAGTCAACTCACATCCAGGGGCTTTCTGAACTACTCCTAGGTATGTTCTCCATGGTAAAGGAAGTTTTTTTATGGGGGTAAAATTAAGAAATAGTTGTCTCCATTGGTTACCTAGTTCTGTGCTGGTGAGATTTTTCTCTGTCATTCAGATATCTTTGCATGAGGTCTCACTGTTTTCAGATAGAGAGAGCCAAAGAGTACCATAGGCAGGAATTGGTGATAGCTTCTGAGGGGAAACTGACCAGTGCCTTAGGCCCAGTGTTTGGCAATGATGACATCCAATCACCAATTTAATCAAGAAACTTAAAATAACAGTTTATTTTCTTTGCCATGAAAATAAAATCATGCTGTTTCCATGTTCCAATGAAAACATAATGATATTTTACACATTTTTTTCTTGTATTCTGCTGTTTTTTTTAGAGATTTATAGTTATAATAGGAGTTGGATTCATCTAGACAAACTCATACGTGCATGGAATTTGATTTCAGCTCATGATCTCCTTGTCTTTCTTTCCCTCTCTCCCATTCTCCTTCCTCTAGTCTGTAGAATTTCCTTTCACTCATCTACTTATTTACATTTGATTGTTTTTTTCCTACCTGTGCACAAAGGTCAAGTTCCCTGTGGTATATTTACAGATACACATAACACCAATTTGTAAGAATTCATTCTTTCTTGCCTCCCCTTAACAACCTCCTCTCTGCCTCTTGATCTCCTTCTTGTACATTGTTGAACTTCCCTTTATCTTTATGTTTTCCTACACTTACCTCCCCCTTTCCTTTATTTTACTATAGCTTCTGCATGCTGGAGAAAACATTTGACCTTTGAGCTTTGAGTTTGGCATATTTCACTTAGCCTGATATTCTCCATTCCATCAATTTACCAGCAAATGCCTACAGAATGGAAGGAAATCTTGGCCAGTTACTCCTCCAATAGTGGGCTAATATCAAGAATATACAAAGAACTCATAAAATTTAATACCAACCCCCCCAAATAACCCAATCTATACATGGGCAAAAAACCCAGTAAACAAAAACTTATCAAAATAGGAAACACACATTGACAACAAATACATGAAAAAACTTCAACATCATTAGCAATCAATGAAATGCAAATCAAAGCTATCCTAAGATTTTACCTGACTCCAGTTAGAATAGGAATGATCAAGAATACAAAGAACAACAAATGCTGGTGAGTTGTGGGGAAAAGGGTATAGTTGTACATTGCTTGGGGGTCTACAGACTAGTACAACCAATCTGGAAAGCAGTATGGAGATTCCTTAATAAACTAAAGATGAAACCACCATATGACCTAGCTATTTCACTCCTAGGTATTTCCCAAAAAGATCTAAAATATGCATAATACAGCAATAGAGCTACCTCAATATTTATAACCTATCTTATTTTTTAAAGAGGAAGGAACATTTGTAATATTGCCAAAGTTAAAAATCTCCTTGATCCCAATCATTCTGATTAGCTGAAGTTTTCTAAAATATTCTTATATACAATATAAAATGTTATTTATATAAAATGATTGATGAGTATCATTTAGCATTTTAATTGCTATTCCCTATTTCATTTTAATTTCTCAGATATATTAAACGTTCAATTGCCATAGAGCATAGTCTCACTTCCAGTTTCTTTCCAATTTTTCTTTCTTGTCAATCTGACCATCAGGTCTGGCTTGCTAAGAGCATGTTTCTCCCAACACCTGGCAGAGGATCATCTGTCAAAAGTGTTTGGTGTTTTGCCAGTTCACAAATATGACGTTAATCTCATGGAAGATGTACCTCAAGACACATTATTCCACAGTTCCAATAAATAGGGTATGAAAACACACATAATGGTAGCCTTATAAAATGGAATGAAACTTAATCCCATAATTGGAACTAAAATTACCTTCTACTCTTAACATATATATTTTTCAAGGTCAAAGGTTTCTCTCTTCTTGGATCTTGCATGCTCATCTCAGTCAACCTTGAGGCTTTCTCCATTTTTTAAAACAAATTTCTACTCAACTAAAGTCCTGATCTTAAAACATGATGCTTCCCCACCACCATCACCACTTAATCATAATTGGCATGACTTCCTCAACATGATTTGAGCTGGAATATTTGCTGATTACCAAATTAGAGATACTGATGATATTTCCATTCTACAGACTGGTCCTTTTAACAAGGATTGGGTAAGGTTTGCTAGTAAAAACAAAAATAAATGATTTCGAACATTCCCTTTGGACTCAGAAAGAATTGCTCCTCTTTCCTTGTGGAGTCCTGGGATGTAATGAGAAACATTATTTGAAAAGCCAGGATATTCAGCCTTGGAGACCTGAACAAAACAAGCTGACCATTACTGTCCACTCCCTTTCCGCAAGCCACTCAGCAAGAAGAAGGAGATCCAAAGTTCAATTTACCTCCAGCATCTTCTCAAACTCGATGGTTACACTACTTCCGTAATGGTAGGTATTTCAATTTCTCTAGAATTTTAATCACCATTTTTTGTTATTTAGGCTTAGATTAATTTTATTAATATTTTTCTACTTCCTAACTTTCATGTTATACTAGATGCATGAGGATGTACAAGTTTACTTGCCAGTTGGCAAGTTAGTCTGATAAATTTGTCATAATTTTAATGATACTCTAAGAAGACCTCAGACACCAGGATGAGAGAAAAATGACTTTACCATTCATGGCTCAGCAGGAGGCAGAGGCAACAGCACAGTCAGTTCCTCTAGCCTCCAGGTCTCAGAGGGGCTCACAGATGGTCCCAGATGAACGTCTGTGAAAGCAGTAGGTTGCATTAGTGGAGATAATCCCTGATATTAGGGGACCACATGTTTTATAATGGGAAGTAAACAATCCTGTCTTTTTCTCTGGAGGAAGATACCATGTCTTCTAAGACAAATGTGCCCTTTGATCCAGAGATACACACTGTCTCCACATTATGAGGCTGTTTTCTGTACAAGTTATCATTGACAAATACCTTGGAGCAAAACACAGTCAGTGCCTCATTCTCAGAACTTAAAAAATAGTCATAAAGAAGTTTTTGCAAACAATTTCTTCTACTCTATAAATTTCTTGAAGGCAAGACTGATGGGTGTGATGGCCACACCTCTAATTTCAGCAACTGAGGACAAGACACAGACAGTGAAGGATGGAGAGTTCAAGGCCAACCTCAACAACTTACCAAGACCCTGAGGCTATGTGGACACAAATAAATGAGAAAATAAATAAATAAGTGTTGGGGATGTAGCACAGTGGTAGAGCGTCCCTGTGTTCAATACCAAGTACTGAAAAATGAATCATTGGTTTGTAAATTGTCACTCAAGATACACATAAATCATCAAAAAGTAAATGAATTCTAGTTTCTGCAGCATACAGATGTATAGACATGGGCATATTAGAAATAGTACTGCGTAGTTCAACACTGATTTGATTTCCACAAATGCTTTGGGTTGGCCTCCTGAAGTACTACAATGTGAATTTCACATTCACCACATGACATTTACTTCATGCCAATGAAGCACAAATATATCACCTATTCTCTGTCATGGTTTTATAAGGAAATAATTCTTTGGCACATAATACAATGCCTAGCATCTTTAGGCAGCAGGGATGAAGAAACAGACTTAAGGAAGGGAAGAAGAAAGATATCAAGGAAGATAGAAGGGAGAAAACCAAAGAAGGAAGAAGGAGGGAGAGGAAATGAGAAGACAACACACTTACTTATGTCTGTCTGGAATTCACAATAGTTATTGAATGACTTTTTGCTTAAGTTTTGATTCCATGTAAAGAATTGAAGATTATTCAAACTTGTCACTTAATTAGACATACTAAGGAAAAATAATTGATCATCCTAAAAATATTATATAAAATAAAATAATGGTTTGGGTTGGTTTCAAGAGGTAAGGTTTTATTAAACTTATTTGACATAATTAGATGTTCAATTCAAAATTGAATAGATTTATAAAAACCACATACAGAAACTCTGATGAGAGCAGTTATTTGAGTTCATCAACATGTAATGAAAATATCTGGTATTTTTCCTTATGAATATTTGAATAATATTTTCAGGTAATGATATAGCTTAGTAGGTAAGAAGTGAAAATTTTCCATAGACTTTATTTTTGTTATATAATTGATTCAAAATGCTACAACTTACAGCTTATTTTCTTTTTCCATGTGGAAGTGACTGAAATAAATATGAAGAAAAAAAATTAAATAAATTTTAAAAATGCTGATAACACGAAACACTGAGGTCATATATAAGAGACATATTGCTTTCATAAATTCATAATAAGAATGGATACGTTCAGAATGGCAATTATCAAGAATACAAGCAACAATAAATGTTGGCAAGGATGTGGGGGGAAAGGTACACTCATACATTCCTGGTGGAATTGCAAATTGCAACCACTCAGGAAAATAGTATGGAGACTACTCAGAATACTTGGAATGGAACCACCATTTGACCTAGTCATCAGAATCAGCAAACTACAGAGAAGCTACATCAATGCTTATAGCAGCTCAATTCAGAATAGTTAAACTATGAAACCCTTCCAAGATAAATGGATAAAGAAAATGTAGTACATATACACAATGAAATATTACTCAGCTATAAAGAAGAATGAAATTATGGCATTTGCCATTAAATGGATGAAATTGGAGACTATCATGCTAGGTAAAATAAGCCAATCCCAAAAAACCAAAGGCCAAATGTTTTCTCCAATATGCAATGCTAATTCACAATAAGGGTGTGGGGGTATGGAAGAACAGAAGTACTTTAAAGTAGACAAAGGGGAATGAAGGGAAGCGAGGGGGAATGGACACAGGAAAGATAGTAGAATGAATCTCCATTCCTATCCTATGTTCATATGTGATGTCATGACCAATACACATCATATACAACCAGAAGAATGACAAATTATACTCCATATATGTATAATATGTCAAAATACATTCTACTATCATGTATAACTAATGAGAACAAATAATTTTTTTTTTAAAAAAAAGAATGGATACGTTATCCTTGTAAGAGTATTTTTTAAATAATTTCTTTTTATATTAATTTTAATCAAGAGAAAGTAAAATATTCAAATTATTGAAGCAGAGAAACTTACCTACAAATGACTGGTATGGCCTGATAATACAAGCAACTTTTATTGTGTTTAACAGGTACATTTGGTAGCCTAAGATTCTCAGTCTTTAATAATTTTCATTATTTGCATATAATTTTATTCACTTCTTTGAACATAATTATGATGTCTGCTTTAAACTGTGCATCTAATCAACCCCAGATCTGATTGTACATCACCTTCTTTATCTGCATGCCTGATAGTTTTTGGAAGATAATTGGACATCATAATAGAAATTTGTTGTCACTCTAAATCTGACATTATTCTGATTGGTGCTTTCCTGCTCTAGTAGCATTCTCACATAGACACTGAAAGTGCTTTCTCTCCTGTAGGATTCGGCATTCAGTATCCCATTTGTCATTTAACACCATCCCACTGGTGCATGTTTGGACTGGACAGTGTTATCTCGTGGTCAGCCCAGGACTTGAGGAGATGGTACAGACTTTCCTCAGTCTGTGGAATTTGTGGAATCCACTCTTTATGTTCTCTTTGCCTCCAATGTGCAATTAATATCTAGTTGCTTTGCTGTCTTTAGGCTCTATTCTCTGATGATTCAAGAATATGAAACTAGCTTTCTACTGTACTACACACTATTAAGTAAAAAAAAAAAATCATAAATCTTTTTTGGCACAGCTCTAACTTTCATGAGCAGATCAGTCACAGCTCATTCTTGCACCAGTTTACCTATTTTGCTTGTACCAATGATGAGCCAAGCTGTATATGGATACTTTGATTCTTGCTCCTTCTGTATTGCTCCTCACCGCCAGACTTACCCCTTTTTATTTCCAGCTGAGTTTTTTCTGCCTTAACCTCAATTGTTTGGGGCACTAAGTAAGTGAGGCGGTGGGTGTTGATATCCCAAGCCACAAGAGGTGGCAATGCACTCAGGCAGGGAGAACTTTACATTTAGTTTCAATTGAGTCACACCGTTTTCAATTGCAGTTTTTCTAAACAAACTTTCCACCTGATTTCCATTTTTGATGCTTTAAGATAGTTTTTATATTAACCAAGAATTCAAGAAAAATCTTTTTTCTGTTGACATTCCTGGGAGCTGTTTCAAATTTGACTCAATTTATGTCTACACATTGTTAAATATATATTCTGTAATAAGTTATTGTGTTATTCCTCAAGGTTCTTATAATTGTGTTGTGTCTATAAAACACTTAAACATACATAAATAAGATATACAAGTTTATAAACATCTATAAGTGTATTGATTAGACAAGAAATTTCATCCTTCACTTACTTTCTCAGTCAAATTGAGTCATATGAGGAATTCTGAATATTGTGTCATTCTTTTTGTTTCTGTATGTGGAAGACATAGAAATTGTGTTTTCCTTTCCCCATTTAAGGAGTGTCTTGTGCTTAGAAGGAGTTTATTAAACCTTCATTTTTGTTTCATTTCTTACTATGTTCATGCCATTATCTGATAGTACCAAGTCCACTAACAAACAGAAATTGCCTTGAAATGTCACATAGGAACTACTTAGCTCAAATTATTTCACACTAGTTTGAAAATAAATGGTCACATTAATCCTAAGTTTTTTTTTTTTGATAGCTACTTGTTTTTCTAAGAAAATTTTTAAGCCATTTACAGAAGAAGTTAGACTTTAAAAGTTTATATGGAAATTGAAAATACGTATGCTCAGTTTCACGTTGGAGGAATGCAGAGCATTTTCTCTTTTCTCTTAAAGATACCATGCTAATTTTGTTTCATTATCTAATCATTTGGTCTTATTTACATATTTGTAGTAAAATGAAAGCTTAGATTTTTATATCTGAATAAATTAAAAATATTTGTACTTTTAATTAACAGCTAAATAAACTCTTCAAGAAAGATATTCCTCTACCTCTGTGTTTAAGATTATAAACTTCTTACTACTGTGTTCTGCTCCCAGTTGGAACTTAAAAACTTTTGACTACAACTGGAAAATATCTGGCATACTGAAAAACCAAAGAAATATTTTTGTATTACAGATATGTCCAGAAAAGGAAATGGACAGCACTAGAGCAGAGAATACAAAACCAACACCTAACAAACCCCAGTGAAGTGCAAGGGAAGGAGGTCATTTATCTGCTCAGAAATGATCCTTCTGCTGAAATCATTCTTATGGTGGTAACACTTTGATCTTGTTTTCAATTTGAGCAAGCACAGTTTAAGTAATGTGTAATTTCATTACAAGCACTTGTCGAAAATCTTTTTATTTTAAGTTAGGATAAGGGCTAAAAAACTTTGAAATAGGACATCAAAATTATCCTTCTGTTTTGCAAGAATATGTTGATAAATTACACTTCATTTGGAACATAATAAAAAAGCTTAGTATTTAGGTGTATACAGTGTCTCTGTTCAGAGTCAGACTGAGTGCAGTAGCCATCATCTGACATCCTAGATCTTCTCCATGGAAAAGTAGGAAGAGCTGAGCAAGCAAGAAATGTAAAGCATCTTCCACCTAAATGTTTCATTTAACAGCAAATTTGTTTAATTCTAAATGAAATGTTGACCCCACTGACTCCTCCATAGATAATTTGTTTAAACTAATTAGAGTAGTAGATTAGAAAAAAAAGTAAACTTACTTAATATCAACATAAATCATTGAGGATACAATGGAGTCAGAATTCATTAAAAAAATAAGTAACAAAAATAAGATTAAAAAGTGTAATAAGGGAATTTCTATTTTATATGTTAATTGTTCTACTAGGTCAAAAGTGAGTTAGAAAACAAAATTCAAAAATAATTAGTTAATATAGACTTCTACATGTAAAAATTAACAATTTCATGCAGAACACCCAACCATCATAAAGGAGCAATAACAGCAATTGAATGGTCCTTTCAAATTTATTATAGCAAAAAGTCCTAACCTCAGATTTAAGTGAGAAGTTCAGTTACCTGTGCTTATAACTAAAAGAGCCAACCCTAAAATTCTGCTTTCCATCTATAATCTAGAGAAAAGAGGAATTGATTAATCCCAACTTTGCCAAGTGGACCTTAGAAGCATTGGCATGTATTGTGTAAATATTTTTAGAATCACCTCCTTCCAACTTGAGACATTTGCAATCATAAGCATTCCTTCCAGACAATCCGCTAGAGAGATTTCTGTCACCATAAAAATAACTATGACAAAACAACATATAAAGAGAATGGTTAATTTTAGCCCACAGTTTCAGAGAATTTAGTCCATGATTGACTCTGTGGCTTTGGGTCTGAGGTAAGGCAGCACATCCTGGAAGATGAAAGTAATAGAGAAAAACCACTTATCTCATGACTGGGAAATGAAAGAGAGGGAGTGGAATGGGCTGTGGTATCCATCCCCCTGGATGCCTGACCCAATGACCTGAAAATCACCCCCCCCCGTGCCCAACCTCCTGAAGACCCAACTACTTTCTAATCATACCAACCTGGGGAACAGCCTCTGCCTCGTGAATATTCAGGAGGCATTGCAGATCCAATTCCCAGCACACATGTTAGGATGCCTGTCTCTCTTGATGGTTCAACCATCGCTATATGTGAAGGTAAAAATAAATCACTCGAGAGTAAAACATATAAATAAACAATTTTGTAAAAATTTTTTTACATTCTACTAATTTCACAAAGTCTGGATTATTGAACAAATTTTCATTTTTATCAAAATGTTGCTTAAGTTCATATAAAGTCTGCTGTGATTTAAAAATGACAGCCCAGTAAAATACCTGTTCAAGCATCAGAGCAGCTGTGCAGAGGGGCCTTCTGAAAAGGCTGCTGGGGTGTGAGCCTTGAGTCACATTTCTGTTCATCTCAGCTGTGGTTTGGTGATTTCTTCCTAGCAAGCAGAATATGGTAAATGCAGTAGTTGTTATTTCCAAGATTAGGTTAGGAAGATTATGGCTTCTACCTCACTCACACACTCTCTTTGGTGCCTCTCATTTACCTGAATTGGTGAATCCAGAGGCCAAGTTAGGAGCGGTCCCTTTACCTAGTCACTGATTAGTGACCTTATCTGAGGTCCCAGCTTGGGACTTACAAAGAATGACCTTGTCAACATCATGGGTGAGTGTGGACTTGGATCTCTCCCATCAAGGCTTGACATTACTGGTAATCCATCACACCTCTGAAATCTGGAGGACCCAGTTAAGGCATGCACTAACCCTGCCCTACAGAAATTATGATGTAATTAACATTGTTGGTTGGGGCAAGGTGAAGGTGTCATTAATATTGGGTACCTCATACCCCATCTATGAGGTTCTCAATTAGTTTGGCAAGAATAATTAAACAGGTTTTATTTTAAGGTATCTTTCCTTTGGCGGGGGGGGCGTGGAGTGGCGGTAACTAGGGATTGAACTCAGAGGACCTTGCCCACTGAGCCACATTCCCAGTCTTATTTTGTATTTATTTAGAGACAGGATATCACTGAGTTGCTTATAACTTTGCTTTTACTGAGGCTGGCTTTGATATCATGATCCTCCTGCCTCAGCCTCCCAAGCTGCTGGGATTACAGGTGTGCGCCACCAAGCCAGGCTTATGGTATCTTTCTTGAATTCTAGAAATGAAGCCAGAATTATACAGGCAGTTGGTATAGATAGGTAAATCGAGTCAGGTCAGATAAAGAAGGCCAATTTGAGTGAGTCCAGGAAGTTGGAGACTGCCCCCTGAGGGTTTGAAATGCCTTCAGAGACCTTACTCCAACCTTTCAAGGTAACCTGTCCTACTCCAACCTGTTGCTAAGGTAACCTGGCCCTCCCTACAAGGGAGTTGTAAAAGTTGTTAATAACGTGTCTTGGGCTGCTCCATCCAGCCCTTGCCCTGACCAGTCCTCCTGCTTTTCACCTTTTGGTCATCTCACTAGGCATCTCCTGGGACTAGTCACAGATGCAGGAAGGAACAAGGTAAGGGAAGAGAGCAGGAGAAAAGGAAGCCTAAAATATATAAAAAGGCAAACTGCCCTAGCTTCTTGGGATACCAGGGTACCAGCTATGTCCCCCTTCTCCCTCGTGGGAGAAGTCTATGTTACCCTTTTTAAATAAACCCTCCTTTATATGCTTGTCTCAGTGTGCTTCTCTAATGTCATACTTCAACCTGTGAGGGAGCAGGACTCGTCACCAGTAACTAGCAGTATCAGCCGAGAAAATGTATAATGATTGCATTACAGGTATGTGAGCATTCATGTGAAATGTAGAACTAATTGTTTTGTGGCTTACGGAGTCATGTCTTCATTCACTCAAAATATGCATAAATCATTTCATGTTTTATAGCAAATAAAAGTTTTCATTCCAAAAATGCCCTTTATTTAAATGAAATACACTAAAACAATTGAATTTTATATTTATACTCTGAGATAATCTGCCATTGTTTTTCTTAACTGTATCTGGTGTTATATATTTGAATTAACAAAGATTTATGATATTACCTGTGGTGTAAAAATTTAAAAAAGTTATTTTTCCAAGTTACTATGAATATTCTATTATTGTAATTTGTAAACTTCCAATAATTAAGTCTCCTGATACTCATGTCATTGCCCTTCAAATACATCATGTCTGAAAAATAACAGACTCAAAATCATAATTTGAATTTTCTTCAGGGATAGCCCTAAGTCTAACAGATATATTGTTTCAAACAAGAAAACTATGCAGCATCCTGGGAAACTGAAATGTTCTCTTTGTATTGATCTCCTAAGAGAATCAACTCAGACTATCAATTGTTCTTTATTGTTTTGGTTTGATTCTTTGGGGGTATTCATTCTAGGGATGAAAATAATGCACATGGAACATACTGAATAGTTTTCAGATTTATTTTAAAATAGGGCAAAGTTGGCCCTCTTTGAATACAGCCTTTGTATGTATTATACAATACTTCTAAAAGACTAAATAAAAATGCCTGGGTATATGGCTTCACCTTTAAAAGCATCTATGTTATACACCACAGTCGGTAACCAATCCATTTCTGAAATTTTAACAAACATGAAGGTATTTGTTCCATCTACAGTCATTTTATTCTGGATCATGACTGCCTTCACAGCTGGAAGGAAGTTGTTTATTTTGAGATGCTCTGACATGCCACCAGCCTTTTAATCTTTGCACTGAAGTCAAGACTTCTGAAGTTTAAAAGATGGCTCCTTAAACCCTAAGGGGAGACTGAAACTTCCCAAAAGCAGGAGAGTCTAAAGTGAAATCTTCTTACTTCTTAAATTGTGGCAAAAGAAAATCACTAACTGCTTAATAGAAGATCTAGAACTTTTAAAAACCCTATTGACCCACACAATTCTTCCAACTGCTAAAGGGAACAAGAAAACTGCACATGAATGGATGGAAGCCTCTTGAGCATAAGCCTGATTGTAGGAAATCAGGGGTGATTCAGAAGCTCAAAAATCGAATCACAAAGGAGGAAATTTAATACAAATCATGTTGGAAAAGAAAACTGTGCAGCATAAATCTGGAGTCATAAACTTTTCTTCAATCTTTCCGTTAGAAATCATTTTTCAATATGCACAATCGTCTGTTGTAGTGGATTTAAACAATAATTATTTCTTTTCAACAAATGCTTATTCAATAGACCAGTACATAAAACAAGCAAAATGGTACTCCTTTTGAATTCTCTTTAGTAGAAAGAACACTGAATTTTCACTTAACAATACAACAAACTGCATTCAAATAGACCCTGCAAAGATGGTATTTTTCTTACATTACTAGCTTTTAGATAGAGAAGGAAATCTCAAAAGAAAGGAAAAAATTGACAAAATGAAACACACAAAGGCAGGCATAATTATAGGCTGATACTAAATTTGAGATCCCCTACATACAATATCAGCCCAGTGCTGTGGATACTGCATCTAAGGTCCACTGCCAAGAGGAGGAGTCAAGGTCTGATTAGTTCTTTGACATATAAGTGGTTAGAGTGGTTCCAGATTCTTCTCTCCCCAGGAGGATGCAAATGCATAGATTAGTCCTTTGTAGAGAATAATTGTTCCCAATTTAAGTCCCTGGCCTTTCGGTATAATCCAAACATACATTTAAATCAGTGAAAACAAAAGAGAGGCCAACCATAAAGAACAAAAATCCATAGAAACAGCAAAACAGCTTTTAGGGCTTTAAAAACCTTCAGTTACCAGAGTTAAAAAAAATACAGAACGAAAAACTAATATGAAGGTAATAATTGAAGTAGAAAAAGAAAGTGATCAATATGATAAGCAAAGCACATGACATTACCTATAACCATGTATTAGAAAAACAAATATTTGTGTAGGAAAAATAATTTCTAACGTTCTTTAATACTCAGTAGCATTGCTATAGTTGACAACAACTAGTTGTATATTTCAAAATAACCAGCACAGAGGATTTTGAATGTTCCCAACACAAAGAAATGAAAATGTATGAGGGGATATACATGCCCATCACACTGATTTGATCATCACATTATATAAATGTATTCAGTTACCACTGTTCCCCAAATGTACAATTAATTACTATTGGTCAATTAAAATTTTTACATCATAAAGGAAAAGAACAAAGAGTTTTAAAGTGACAAACATGTATAATTGGTAAAATAAATAAGGTTGTATTAAAGAAAAAAAATAATTATCTCTCTTTCTGTATGAGTGTATGAGCAGGATAGTCCTAGGGATTGAACCAAGGGCCTTAAACATACTAAACATATACTCTACCACTGAACTACATCTCAGCCACAATAACTGTCTTGACAAGGCCATCACTGGCCATATCTGAGAAAATGCAAATATCAAGGAGCACAATGATGACATGATGAATAAGTTACCAAACCTGTAATGTATTTCTTCTCACCAGGGATATTCAGGCTTTAATGAATGAGTTTAAGAAGACTTCCTGTTGATTTGCTAATGACTTGGAACAACATTCTTACATTGGTGATTTAATGGCAAAGGGGAAATCGATCCACATTTATAGCATTTATGTTTTTATTTTTACAGTGTTAACCTGATCTTTCATTCTTATTGTGTATTATTTAAAAATCTGAAACAGAAGATTTTGGATAGTGAAAACCAATCCAGTCATAAAATATGTGGAGTTACATTTCCTCCCCTTTATTATGAACTAGCTCTAAGTCTTGTTATCAATAAAATGAAGAAGAAGTGATTCTAGGTGTGTTCCAGGTGGCAAGAGAGTCTATGTAGAGAGGTGGTGATGTTCCACATCCTAAAGAAGAACTCGGACATGACACACATTGCCTGTAGATGAAACCATCCACCCATATCTTCATGTTTCCTGTAGTTAAAGCAACCACATTGGAAACCAGAACTGATTCTATGTGGAACAGAAGGAGCATCCAGTCAACCCCTTCAATGTAAGAACTAATAAACCATTTTGTGGTTTTTGAGACACATAGTTTTGGAGTGCTTGTTTATTTCTCCATAGATAACTGATAGCCTGATGATGCATGACCACACAATCTCAGTAGCAACCAAGGGAGCCATAAAACTATGAAATACAATAAGAGAGATCTTTTCTCAAAGAAGCAACACATTCTAAGAAACACTGGTGATCAAATTAAATGCAAACTCTTAAGCTAAGATAAGCAAATATCTTCACAACAAACCAGTCATGATGATAGTGTCTATTTAATGCAGCCCTGAGAAGGGCACAACCTAAGTAATGGAGAACAACAGAATTCAGAGCTCAGGAGGCTGACTGATACGCAGGCATTATATCCCATTAAATGCATTTAGAAGAATCCTTATTGGGAGATTAAAAACAGTTCATGTAATTTCCAAATAGAAAATCAGTAGAGGGAAAACAGGGAATAACATACATAAAGAGAAAACAATGAAAGTTAAATTGACAAGAAAATTTAAAAATATGCATAGTGAAATTTAATAAATATAAACACAATAAATATAAATGGTCTAAGTTAAGAGAAATGAGTAAACAAAATAGACTTTTGAAAGATTAGTTGCAGTTTGTTTATAAGATACAAATCCCCAAACAAATGCACAGAACTTGAAGTCAAGGGAAGGAGGGAGAAGAAGAACCCCTAAGATCAGCTAAATATTTCAAGTATTAATATTAAATTTTCAATTATAAGTCATAACATATGAACATTATAAAGTTACCTGAAAATTAATTAATTTGAAATTGAAATATTCTCAGGAAGAAAATTTGAAATGTGTAATTATACTAAAAGAACTCATTTTTTGCAAATTAAGAGAAAATTGGTATAAATGTAGATGAAAAATCCAGTTGAAGCTTGGCTTATGAGACATTTAAATAATGTAAGAAAGAAAGGCTGATGATGAACTAAATATCTAAAATTAAGATATTAGAAAAATATAAATTCTAATTAAATAGAATAGTTAAGTTAAAGTTTATTTAAAATGATCCAGTTATACACAAAGTTATAAATATTAAACAGGTATGATCCAGTTGGGAAAGGAAATCATATTGTGAAGGGTTTTCATGTCTTCATCACAGTTCTTGGAATGTGATAGAGTTGGGGTCATAATCCAGGTTTTCTAATAAAGTCCACTTCTTATCCCTGTAGATAGTCTATGAAGGGCTTCTTGAATGCATTAAGCCACTATGGAACTATATTGAGGTATGAGTATCATCTCTTATGTTCAGCAGACCTTGTCTCCCAGTAGCTTTCTGGGTTTGGTAAAGCTCTGAGCCCTCCACTAGGTAAGCCATATCTCTTTCACCAAACTCCATGTGACAACTCTGCAAGCCCTGAAGAAGTCAAGATATCAATGTCCTCAGTGGCTTCTGCCGCAGCCCGGCTGGCTGGGCAAAATAACCGGGGGGTGACGAAGAACTTGTGTAGATTGATACAGCAGGAGTAGGAGCCGTTTATTGCAGGACAGGAGCAGTATTTATACATTCCACACAGCTTATCTTATTAGCATAAACTAGATACATCAGTCAACCAATAAGGAATCTCCACACTTAATAGCTCGCTTTTGTTACTTCTCAAACCACTCCCTCTGGCATTTTGCCAGGCACCATCCAGACTTGTTTACGAACTCTAACATTCCCCTGGCAAAATGCCAGGTGTTATTTTTGACTTGTTTACAGACTCTAACATTTCCCCCTTTTGTTTAATTTAAATAACAACCATAGTGGTTTTTACAGAAACACCATAAATAACCTGCTACAAACAGAAAGGGAGGATACAAAATGCCACAATACCAAGCCAATTGATGGCTCCATGCAAGAAGCCCTTGGAAAAATTATACCAGCAATGACACTGTTAGTAAAGATACCGAGTTACAATTTGTTATAGATTACAGTTTGTTGTCTCAGTCCAGGTAAAATGGTGTCTCAATAGATTAACTCACAGTCCAGGTAAATCACAGTCCAGGTAAGTTCTGCAGACAGCTAGCTTAAATCACAGTCCAGGTAAGTTTTGCAGGCAACTAGCTTGATCCGAAGTCTTGTCCGTTTCTCAGCTGAAGTCTTGTCCGGTTTTCAGCAACGCTGGAAATTCTTCCACCTTGGTCTTTACCGGCACTGGGACAAAGGCAGGAACTCCGGATGGCTAAAGAAAATCCTATAGCATTCTACTAAGAAAACAACCTTCTGAACAATTTAGTACATTATCTCAAGGTTTTTCTTTGCATTTGAAATAAGCATTAATAGTGCTCATTACTCATTAGTTTCCAGGTGTGGGAGAACCATTGTAGTTTAGTTATTGGCATTGAAAATGAGCAAACATCAGGGACGCTGGTAGCGTCTTCTGCTGGCTGTAGTGCCTGGGCAGCCCCAGATCGCCCTGGGGAGTGTCCCGGACTCAAACTGCTACTGGGCACAGGGAGCAAGAGCCTGCGAGACTGTGCCTCCAGGTCAGGTCTAGATTTGGGCTCGGGCAGTGGAAGAGCCAGCTCCCAGGCCAGGAGGCGGGGAAAGGCCAGTTGCCGCTGCCTCTTGGAAAATCCTTGCTGCGCTGTGACCGGCTTGCACACTCGGCAGCCGCCTCTCCGCTTCACGCACCCTCCGGTAACGGAAAGTATTTAGTAATAGCCTTTTGCTGCAACTTTTTTCCTGATAATCCTTCTTCTTCTGAACTTTCTTTTTCTTTCTGACTAGAGTTCCTGGGCTCTTATCAACACATGCCCTAACTATTCTTGGTTCCACTGGGGTGCCTTCTTCCCTTAGTAATTTACTTCTCACCCCTTCCATATTTTCATCATAAAGACAATACAATACACTGAGACAAAACAAGACACAAACATACTGTATCAAACTTCTCCATTTTCTTGAAATGGCCATTTTTCCTCTCGCCCTATCTGCCTAGGGACGAGCAGATTTGCTCCCGTCCTATCTATGGACAGGCAGCTTTTTTTTTGTCACTTACCCCCGAGTGTCCCGGGGCTCCCCGTACGGGCCACCATCTGCCGCAGCCCTGCTGGCTGGGCAAAATAACCGGGGGGTGACGAAGAACTTGTGTAGATTGATACAGCAGGAGTGGGAGCCGTTTATTGCAGGACAGGAGCAGTATTTATACATTCCACACAGCTTATCTTATTAGCATAAACTAGATACATCAGTCAACCAATAAGGAATCTCCACACTTAATAGCTCGCTTTTGTTACTTCTCAAACCACTCCCTCTGGCATTTTGCCAGGCACCATCCAGACTTGTTTACGAACTCTAACATTCCCCTGGCAAAATGCCAGGTGTTATTTTTGACTTGTTTACAGACTCTAACAGCTTCCATCCCAGGTTTAGCATCTGAAGGTACTTAAGTACACTTGGGAACATGAAAAGGAAAAGAAGTTAAAAATCAGGAGGAAACAGAGTGTGGCAAGTTGCAGCCTTACAGTGCTGTGTTTATAAGACTTTCAATGATCTGAGCCTGTGTTAGTTGAAAAGCTTGTTGCAATGCTGTTCTTGAAATGTAAAGTAAATCTGGAAGCTGAGGCAGAAGGGTCACAAGTTCAAAGCCAGATTCAGCAACTTAGTTAGACCCTGAGCAATTTAGCAAAGCCCTGTGTCAAAATAAAAGAAGAAAAGAGAGAAGAGAGAAAGAAGAAAGAAAGAAGGAAGGAAGGAAGGAAGGAAGGAAGGAAGGAAGGAAGAAAGAGCTGGGATGTGGCTTAGGGGTTAAGTGCTCCTGGGTTCAAGTCCTGGTACCAAAAAAAAAAAGTTAAGTAAATAACTTCACAACCTACTTTCCCCCCCCACTTTTTCTATCAAATCTTTCAAGGATTGTAGTCATGTGGCAGCTTACAGGACTCTGATAAAATTAATAAACTTTCTTTCCCCCCCCTCACATTTGTTCAAGCAAAAGATATAGATTCTTGATAAGTGTCTTTAATTCCAAGGTCTTAGGATTTTTGATCCTCCACTTCTTGGAGAAGTGCTTCGATTTCATGAAGACCTCAAATATGCTACATAAAAAGCACCTTATTGTCTTTCTATTCTTGATCAGTATTTCACAAAATGTTGATAGGTTAGTTGTGTGTGTGTGGGAGGGTTAAGGATGGTTCCTTAGAACTTGTGCTTACAGAACTTCTGGGTTCAGAGTTCCACAGATTGATTGACATTGGAGGAGGGAAAGTGTTACTTCATCTGAGTTCTAAAGAGGCTTCAGAGGCTGGAGGGCAATGAGACCTACTTAAGGGAGGAGTGCACCACACTGGAAAGGCACACTCTGGAATAAGAAATATTTGCATTCCATTCCCAGCTCTGTCACTTGTTAGTTCTGTGAACTTGGGCAAATTACTCAGGGATGGTGAAGTTGAAGTTTCTCATTTATTAAATGTGAATAGTAATAATACCCTCTTAGGAATTTTATAAAGACTAAACAAAAAATTTTGTGTAAATCCCTTAGCTTTGTGCTGGGCACACAGTAGGTAAATTAATAGGTCACAAGCTAAGCTTTCTGCCAAATATATCAAACAATACAGTGCCTCAAAGAGAAGAGTATGTGTTTCTATTTCCTATGAAAGTCTTGTGAGCAAGGGGTCCAGGGAGAATAGCAGCTCGGCTCAGCAGGTCATTCAAGGACAGTCACACTTTCCTTTCATCTTCTTGTCTTGCTGCCACCTCAGGAGTTGTGCAGCCTTCATGTTCAGAGCAGGCTCTTACTGAACATCAATCAGGGTCCCAGAGAGAAGCACAATGCACATTCCATTGACATATTTTATATGAGTTTGACAAAGGGACAATTTTCAGCAACAGGACCTGGGTTAAAAGAAACATGAGAGAGGAGGCAATGTCAGGGAGCCTAGAGAAACGGGCTTAAAGAGACAAGGGAGAATTTGTGAGCACAAGTGGGAGAGGGCTATTAGAAGAGCACATGATGGTTGGGTTGGCGGTGTGAAGGACCCAACACAGAGGAGTCCTGGAATAGATGGGATCGGGAAAGGAATGCCTGACCTTCTTGTTGTCTCACCATGTGGTCATCTAATTGAGGACATATCTGGCATCCCCAGAAGGGGAAAGCCTCAAATGAAAGATCCAGCCCCTCATCCCAGATCTGTTCAATCAGAGAATTCCTTCTAACAAGGTCCTTATTTTTTTTTTATTTATTTATTTATTTATTTATTTATGTGCCAGGGATTGATGAACTCAGAGGCACTCAACCACTGAGCCACATCCCCAGATTTTTTTTTCTGTATTTTATTTAGAGACAAGGTCTCACTGAGTTGCTTAGTCGCCTCGCTTTTGCTGAGGCTGGCTTTGAACTCATAGTCCTCCTGCCTCATCCTCCCAAGCTGCTGTGATTACAGGCATATGCCACCGTGCCTGGCTTCTCATGATTACAGCACATAGTTTGGGAAATACTGTTAAAACCTGTAGCTTTTATTTTACTTTATTTTCCAAGATGTGTTTGATTCCAAGTGCCAGTCAATGAAGTGAGGCTCTTAGAGGAATCAATATCCCTATAGTTTACATTATTTCTAGAAAGTTTCTCATCTCTGTAGTGTCCCTAGAGAGGTAGGTAATAATGCTGTGGGTTTACTATTTTGGTGGGGCATGGAAGGCTTTTCCATTACCTTAAATGTTTTCTTTCTTATCATCATATACATCATTTCAACATCTCACAACGAATGCCCCTTAAATATGTCAAAACCTTAGTAGTCAGCTTGTGAGTTTAATTTTTAAGATCCTTGGCATCAATCGGCTATTACCAAAGCCTGTTGAATGATATGTCATCCCTATTGCTAACTGTTGTCACTCTACCCCTGTGACACATGTTTGTCTCTGATTTTAATTGCCATTATTTGGCTTTCACCTCCTAGTGTCCTCTTCTCATTCAGATCAAGAACCATACTAAATGGTCAATTTCCTACTTTTATTTCTAGCGTACAGTAGAGAGCTGCCCCTGAATATTTCAAAGATACAGGCAGCCCTGTCGTCAGCACATATTTTACTGCTATGGTGCAGAGAATTTCCTCCCAGCCCTCTCATGGCTATGGCTTACAACCATCTTAATTTGCACATAATAGATGCCCTGCTCCCAAGCCTGATGTTGTGTTCTCCTTACTTAGAATATGCCAGAAGAGTGCTGATTTTATCCTTATGGATATTAGGCCAAGCGATTGGCTTCCTCACAGAACCTAGGAGTGATTCCCCAGGGCTCAAGCCAATACTTCCAGTCCAGAACTCTGAGTAAGTGCACTGATGTCAATGAATCCAGGAAGAAATCGTCTTAGGTTTCATGTGCCTTCTCGGACACCTTCAGAGGACAACCTCATTTACCACGGTTAGGTTCACTTTGGTGAGAGTTGACAATTCCAAGCAATTCCTCCGTAATACAGGCTATTTTCTGCCAGACCTTGTACTTTTATATCAACAATAGCTAGGATCTTTTATATATTTGAAGGAAAATGACAATTTGTCAGAGTGGGTTCTGGGGAGAATCCCTTTATGGTAACCGTGGTTTAAGAATTTTTTTTTTTTAATAAGGAAATTTTTGTTCCAGCAGACAAAGGGAGTCAGAATGTTGTCTGAAAGGGAGAGTTGACTCTATTTGAGGTTCAATTTCTCATCATCAAGTGCCTCTCAGCCAATATCAAGGTTTCAGTCTTCCCTGTTACATCCCTTTCCTTAGCATAAGACACCTGGTAAGGATGGGCATTTAATTAGTGCTGTGACTCTGCAATCCATGAAATCAGACTCTGGGCTGGACTCCAAGTCTTCTCCTCCCCACAGAGGTTTTCAGACTTTGCCTCCATAGCTTTGGACTTCCAAAATCAGCATTTTATTTCCTAGGTCTAATTTAGGAGCCATCAGAAGCTACTAGTGTATCCTGCCATCTTTGTATTGACTGTGATCTCCTCAACACCTGAATGCCAGAGCCACTTGACCTCTGCATGCCTCTGTCTGTCACCATTTTATCCTTTGCCTTCATCTAGGATGATTTGAACAATTTGATGATGATGGCTCAGATGATCTGTATCCTTTTTATTCCCAGCAAATGTAATTTCAAATATATGAGCAAACCTCACCCATAAAGCTAGTTAGAATTCTGCCTTCCGGTGCAACTCCTGGTACTATACACTATATCAATCATGTTTCAGAAAGGAGGGGGCACATTCAAGCTGACACATGAAAGGAATTAAATAAAGGAGCTAATGAGAAAGGCGTGTGTGAGGTTAAACGAACCCGCAACAAGGGAGCTACTGTCAAGCCTAGACCTTTAAAGGAAAAGGGAGAGAAAAAAGAAAACCTGAGACATAAAAAGGAGAGTTCCAGCTGAAGAACTGGACACAGTCCTTTGGGGAACATGAAGGGAGAGAACACAGCCTCTGGACACAGAAGGCTCTAGAAGAATAAATTTTCCCGTCTACCAATCTCCCCTAGACTAAACCCAGCAGAAAGCCGGAGCTCATGGGAATCCACATAGCCCAGCTTTGGGGGGCAAAGTACGAGAGGGAGAGAGAATCTGAAGGTACAAAGAAAACACCCATCCTCTCTGTTCCATGATCGAGGCATGAGAAAAGGAAGAGTAGCAAAGGATAAGCAATGAGCTGAAAACAAAGCCCCAGATCGAGAGCACATTGGTTCCTCTTGTCTCCCTTTGGTCAAAATTTAGGCACATGGCCACACCATCTGCAGGAAATCCTGAGAAGTATAAATTCAAGCTGGGAGGCCATATGCACAGCTAAAACTTGGGGGTTTATTTACTAAAATAAAGGAAAGAATGAATATTAAGGCAAACCTAGTGAGTTTTGTCATAGTATATTTTCATGCAAAGTAGTGGCAAAGAGGAAGTAACTTTATATGAATGAAAAAGTGAT
Organism: Marmota monax; assembly: GCF_021218885.2. Taxonomy (NCBI): domain Eukaryota; kingdom Metazoa; phylum Chordata; class Mammalia; order Rodentia; family Sciuridae; genus Marmota; species Marmota monax. The sequence continues at coordinate 21,534 of NW_026693751.1, read as the reverse complement.
TGCATGAGTCATTTAATGAATATTTACTCTCTACTTGGTATTCAAAACTCTGAATCAGATAGAGAGCCATAGACGGATCTCATGCATGATCCTTACCTTCATGGGAAAGGATGAATTCCCATTACCAGTAACTAGTTTGGGAAAACTTTAGAATAACTCTTTGGAGACAATTAATATATTTTAAACTAATTTTTTAAAGTTTTTTTTTTCTGAAGAAAAAAGTGAATATAGTGGTTAGGAAGAGCAGAGGGAATAAAAGAATGGACAATTAATATGAGATCCATCCAATTACTTGAAGTACCTATTAACCAACACTGAGAATATAGCAGATATGGAAACAGAGACCCTGTCCTCTTGGACCTTACTTTCTGGTTGGAGAAAACATAAAAAAGACATTATGTGCTTTGATATAAGGAGTCCCATAGAAGTTTTTGTGTTAATGTAAGAATGTTCAGGGGAAATGGTTAGATTATGTGAGCTGTGATATAATCAGTTCAGCTTAGTATGAATGCACTAACTGGGCATGACAGGATGAGGTGGATTACTGGGTGCATGATATGGAAGGGCACATCTGCCCTGTGGGCTCTTTGCCCCCTGTCTCTCTGCTTCTTGATTCCACCATGAGCAACCTTCCTCCACTTGGCCCTTTTCCTATGATGTGTTGCCTCATCCTGGGCCCAGAGCAATGGAGTCAGTTATGGATGGAGTGAGATTTCTGAAACTGTGAGCCCCAAATAAACTTTCCCTTCTCTCAATTGTTTTGGTCAAGTATTTTTCTCATAGCAATGCAAAGCTGACTAATGCACATGTATAATTAGGTGTAGGAGACATAAATGGCATTTCAGAGTTTCATGGATGTTCTGCCCAGAAAGGCAAGACTTCAGTGAAGTGATGAAAAAAATCACAAAGGTCTGTAAAATAAGTATACAAGGCTGAGGAAAAAAATGACTCCATGTATCTAGAAATAGAAAAGGTTTTGTGTAGAGAATAACCCACAAACGAATAAGAGCAATGCATGAGTGGAGAACGGTAGAAGACTATAGAGAAAGCTATGAGTTTGAACATGTGAGCCCTTATTATCCATTAGCAGACTTAGGATTGAGTTTAGAATGGATTTTTTTTTATAAAAGGAAGGTGACAAACTGATTTTCATCTGATATATATTATGTGTGAGAACTCACAGTGATTTGGGTATGATTGTTGGCAGTCATGGTGAGTAGTGGTTGGATTGCAGATATACCTTGAAAGTATGTCTGATAGAATTGACTAGTGTATTTGTTTGAAATGTGTGAGGCAAAAAAGAGAGTTGTTTCCAGACCAAGGAACTGAGCAACTAACAGTGGGCCACAAGCAGATATGGGAAAATATCAAATATTTGTCTTGGACATATTAATTTTGCAGTATATTTGAACATCTATGAAAGAATACAATTAATATGTCAATAGATAGGAGTCAACCAGATAAACTGTTAGCATATATGAGTTTTGAACAACCCAAAACACTCTGAGAACTAGAGAAATATAATTTACCTAGAAAATTGGTAAGATGAAGATTTAAATGTCACTAGGATGAATACAATTGTCAGAGCTATGTGCATGACTGAGAGGACAGGTAGCAGAAATTCAGAGCCTTGGACAAAATTTGGAAACAACAGCAAAATGCCTTCTCTTCCATCCATTATTTCCATTTGCCTATTCTCAAGACAGGGACTTCAAGGGCCATGTTATTAGTTCATTTTCATTATTATTAAATAATAATAACATGCTAATTGTAAAGCTACTTTGTATTTCAAAAGAAATATTTTCCCTAATCTAAAGGTAAGATAGGTTATGGATTCAAAATGACAAACGATTAGTAAACATCAAAGGGACTAGTCCATATCCTTAACATGACTTGAATGTAAAATGAAACCAACTTGTATTTGAATATTGTTGTTCCAAAATCAAAGACTTGGGACCATAGATAGGTCAATACCTCAATTATGAAGAGTTAAGTAATCAGAATAGTGTGAAGTTAGCAAATATTAGAGCAGTTCTTAAAATCAACTAATATATATTCTGATACCAATCTCCTTGCTTAAATCTTAGTCTCAAAATAGAACAAAATTAAATGAAATGGGCCAATATTAAAACACATACACCTTTTCATTTTGGCATAGGGTATTATTGTAGCCATTTTTTCTAGCTAGTATGATATACAAGTTTTTAAACAGGTGGGCATGAATAGATTCTATGAGGACTACTAAAAAGAAACATTTTTAACATATCTATCCCTCAAATTCCATAATGAAAGAAAATTTGGTAATTTTCATTAAAACTATAATGCTGTCAACAGTTGGCTATAATTTATGTATTTTTAAAAAATCATTGGTGCTCTAATGAATGCTGAATTCATTCTCTTGATAGATATGGTTGACTGAGGCATATTTACGTTTCAAAGAGGCAAAATGGCTGTAGAGGTCATCGGTGATCATGAGTCTTCTCACACTTTATTTTACCTTATGTTTTCTAAGAGATAATGCTAATATGTTTGAATAAATGCATGTGAGTTCTTATTTGGTGAACAGAATTGACATCATATTAAATTATTTGGCACTTACTGACTTTTATATCCTGATTTCAGCTTTACAGGAGCGTGAATGAATAAAATTTGTAAGGCACTACAATACAACAAAGGCCATTGTGAAGGCTGTGTCAGCCTTTGCTAAAATATCACTACTTTAATGTGCTTCTTATAAAATATTTCCTATGAAAACTGTAGTGAAGGAAAACATATATTTTATAAATTTCTTGGTGGAGGTAAAACATATCTAAAGTGCCTATTGCTACACAATAATGTGCAAATAATAAATAAATATATGCAAAAGAGTTTCTAACAAAAAATGAAAGGGAGTAGACATAGGAATAGATTAGTCTTACTGGAAACCGAAAATACAGAAAACAGATGTTAAAAAATGTATATGCATACTTATTTATATATGTTAGAAGATGTAGCAAACTGTAGAAGCATTTTGTACAAATAAAATTTTAATTTAATCCCTGAAGAAGCATGTCTAGTACCCAATAAAGAATTCCTAGCACACTTCAATAACTCAATAGTTTAATTTTAAACTTGAGGAATTCTCAAAGCTCATCTTCAATTAATTTTCTACTTACACATAACACACACACACACACACACACAATGTTCCCTCTAACTAGTGTTCTATTCCAACTTCTACTGGTTAAAATATGTTTGTGTGGCTTTATTGTTTGTGTTTTATTTTTGTAATACTGGGGATTGAACTCAGGGGCTCTCTACCACCAAGCTACATCTCCAGCCCTTTTTATTTTTATTTTTAAATTTTAAGGCAGATATTGGCTAAGTTGAAGGTAGATACAGGTTACCTTCAAAGGAGCCATGCTCTGCCTCAACTTCCCTAGTATCTGGGAATACAGGAGAGCTAGACATTTGTGTTTTCTGATGAAACACAATTATAAATAAACCAACAAAAAGGGTAAAGTAAAACCAAAATCATTTATATCACCCGTGAGAATAAATTTAAAGACATGAGAAGAAATTATAATATTTACTTATGACACGATAAACACATTTCTCTCTGATTCTCTGGTTCAAGTATTGTTTTCTAAAGTAGTTATTTTAGACTACTATTACTACAATAAAAGTGAGTTTTCACAAAGAATTTTTCACTGGTCTTTATGTTTCTTGGAAGCGATTCTGAGTTGAATCGTTCAGTGCTAGAAGGCAGCCGTCAGTGATCTGGGTGTGTGTCTGCTATTCTAGCCCTAGGACTTCTCCAGTGTCTAGATTTTGAGAGCATGTTGTGATGAAAAAACTATAGTCATAATGTCAGATCACCTTCTCAGTGCAGCGTTAGCAGAAGTAAAGGTTTTATTTTCATCTCAATGTTTTCTGTTTCTAGATATTTAAAGCCATAGTTTATGTTGACCCTATATCTGTAACTTGGGAAGAAGCCATTGGAGACAGCTCATCTCACTGTCACAAAGCATAGGGTGGAGTCCTTGCTCACATCTTCCATAATGTGCTGCTAGCTGTCTGTCACTGGGGACTCAGCTGGATTGTTGGTCAGTGCCACTCCATGATGGAATTTCTTCCTGGGATTCCTGACAGTGTGGTGCCTGGTCCTCCTTATACCACAGACCCAAGCAACCAGGGGGTAGAACCACCTGTGTTCTAAGACCTGGGTCCAGACCCTGGCAGAACACAACTTCCACCGTATTTAGTCTAAAGCAGTCCCAGAAGTACATTTAGATATACGCAGAGGGGACACAGATCTCGGGCTCTCCTCAAGAAGGCACATTTTCATCTTTCTTTTCCCTACCACAGTTTTTAATTCAGGAGGTGATAAAAGTAGTATTCTTTATTAGCTCCCTGGCAATAGAACCCATTTTTAATGCTGATATTTTTTGTAATGTAAACTGATCAATAATAAGTTGAGTATTTTGTTTATACTTTCCTTTATAAATGGTGATCCTGGGGCATAAAATGATGAATTGGCTTTACTTAGTTCTCCTAATGAATCCATGGTTCAAAAGATAATATTGAGATTGTGTTCTAGAATGTATTAGACATGAATTTAAAAATGCATGTTAATTAAATTTAAAAAAAAGATATACTGAAACACCATCATCCATTATAGAGCCCACAGCCAATTAAGACACTGACTCCAGGACCCTGAGGAGACCAGCAAGTGGCTCATGGAACTAGTTACACACTACCAGCCAGGAAGAGAGAAGCCCTAAATTCAGCTGCAGTAACATGATCAGGGCTGTTGTACATTTGTGTTTTCAAATGGAGTGCATGCCAGAATCTCTTTTCATAATTCTTATGAGTATGTTGGAACTCCTCAAAACTTGCATTGAAGACTTTTACTTTTCCCACTCTCTATTTTTCTCATTTGAATATCTCATTCATAACACTGCTCCAGCAGATCAATGATTTAAATTTTTATCTGCATCCCTGACTCCCATCTTATCTCCAGACAATTTATTCAATTCCCTGCTTAATATTTTCATTTAGAAGGCTTAAACACTCCAAAAGTCAATATTTTCACACATGAGTTTTCCCTCATCCCTGGTCTCCCGCCAGTGTTCTGTGACATAGTTTGCATGGAATTGAGCAAGCCCAAAGTCTGTTCTACAATCCTGTCTTCCTCAATCTCCATGCTGTTTGTTTGGCCTCCGATTTGTTAACCCCACTAAGGAAACCCCACACAGGTGAGGATTGTCACCTTTTGTTATCATTGCATTCCCAGCAGCTTCACACAGTGTGGGTGTGCAGTACATTTTCTAATAAAATAATTATCCCATAGTTGTCTTTATTGTGGAACTATTTTAGCGAATTCATAAAATTGAGTTTATTTCTAAAGTACATATGGTAAGAACCATGTGAGAATATATTTTCTAAAGTTAAATCATTTATAGAGATGGATCAGAGTACACTAAAAATTGTTAAAGACTTACTAAAAATAAAACAGATTTGGGGGAAAAATACATCTTGTAGATATTGGGTAGTTTTAGGATTCCTTAGGGACTGTAGAAGCTTTTCCCCAATGGAAGCCCTAAATTTAGGACATCTCTGAATTCACAGCACAAAAGTAGTCAGAAGATTTTATAGTTCAGGCACCAACAGAGAGAAATGGCAAAATAGCACAAAAGACAGCTTCTCACACAGTGTAAATCATGTACCAAGAATAAGGTTTTCTGTTTTCTATGTCATCAGTGTAGGTGAAGGTTTTGAGACAGGTAACACAGAACTAGAAAGGCTGTTCTGAGACCATTTAAACATTGAATACTGATGGGCCAGGGACTATATTTGCTACTTTTCCTATTTATTAAGTTTCAAGTAGCCTTATAATGTTTTCATCCCTTCCTGTAAGGGAATCATTTTTTTTTGTAATCTCTAGAAAAAATCTTTTTACTCCTAAATTCCTTTAAAAAGTGGGCTTCTCTCAACCTTCTTTTTAATCTGTACTCAGTTCCAATTAGTTTTAAAGTCAGTTAGTTGACAAATGATTTTTTATTTACTTTTCTATTTCTCCAATAAATTTCCAGATTTTTAAGGGTGAGCACTCTTTTGTACATATCCTTATATTTCAAGAATTTAACACAGATATGAACACACTGTAGACAAAAAAGAGCATATGCCTCTTTCACAATAACAAAAAAACTGACATAGTTTCCAGGTAAATGTTAGAATGCAAAACCAGAATGCCACTCAGAAGGCAAAAACTAAGAATGAAGAATGCTATTGAAAGAGAAAAGCAGAAGGAATAACCTGGAGTTGAGAAGCTCACATTATCTTGGAAACTATCTTTTTTTTAATTCTAGTTTTAAGAAAATTAGCATATTTTTAGCTCATCCAGAGTCATATTTTTGAGCATTCTGGCCACAGATTATATTAAGAGTATATCACACAAAGAGACTCCAGTATTCAAATACATACACACAACTGAAAAATATTCATAAACAATATATATCTTACTTCATGGCATGAATTCTACTGCACCATTATATTCTTTCCTATATTTGCTTTGTAAACTGATTTCATCTTGTTAGTGGGTTTTGACATACAGTTTGAAAACGTACTAGACGAGAAATGTGCTGGACACACATACTGGAGACAGCATTGTGCACTCTGCAGGGCGTCTGTGAGCAGCAATTTGCAGTAGCCCTTTTCTCTACAGTAAGATTCATCCTTGGCTGTTGGAAGAAGCAAGAACCTCACAAATGAAATGAAATGATCAATACAAGCTTTTTACTCTTCTAAGCCAAGGATTTTGTGGAATCTCTAGCTATGGCCCAACTGTTAAGATTCATACAAAGTGATTTCTTGATTCATTTAATAATCTAAGTGAATGTTTTAGATAAATCACTAGATAAGTCACATTGAATCATTCTGTTCTGAATGAATCTAAAAGATCTTAGAAGGGAAAAGAGTTTATTTGATTAATGTCTGATACATGATGCCTAAACAAATAATATTTACATCAAGACAAGTACTTTTTAAACTTAGTCCATTGTTACCATTAAACAATACCTTACAGAATTTTCTAAACTATTTTATATCACAATGATTTTACATATTTGTAGAAAAGCATAAGTCTGAAATGAAAGCACTGCTAAATAGATATTTTCTCTTTTTTCAGATAATATTTCTAGTATAAGAAAAAAAATCCAAATTTTCTAGAGGATTTTAGTTTAACTTCTATTTAATAACCCATTTTTCCTCTTTTTGTTAAATTAAATTTATAATGTCTAAGATAAAACCTGAAACAACTTGGAAGAAGAAGACACTTAGAAGTATGTACAATTGTTTTTGAATAATTACATCAATGTTGAGGAGTTCACAGGAATATTTATAGGGTTCAAGATTCAAAACAAATGTAAGGATTCCTGCTGCTGCACGTAAAGTTTTGGATGGGTTTTCAGACACAAGCACTGCTGTAAGTCTAATTTGAAGACTACACTTTCTGAGATGCTATTTATATTTTCAATTTACATCTAGAATGCAGGTTTCAAAAAGAGTGAAAATTAGTAAAAATAAACATCACCATGCTTTGCTTCTAAAGGTATTTAGTTTGAATGTCTTCGTTTTATTAATATACATAAAATAATATTTTATAACACACTGTAACTTGACTAAAAGAGGGATTTCTAAAATATGTAAACCTCTTAGAAACCTGAATTTTATTGCAAATCAATAGGCAAAATTATCCTTATCAATTAGTAGAGGTGGGCTGGGGATACGGCTCAGTTGGCAGAGTGCTTGCCTGGAATGCACAGGCCCTGGGTTCAATTCCCACCACCACCAAAAAAATTAAAAAATAAAAATAAAAATGGGGCTGGGTTGTAGCTTGCCTAGCATGTGTGAGGTGCTGAGTTCGATTCTCAGCACCACATAAAAATAAATAAATAAATAAAAATAAAGGTTCATCCACAACAAAAAAATATACATAAAAAATACTAACAACATATTTAAAAAAATAAAGAAGGCGGAAATAGTACAAAAGCCAAATTATCTACTAATATTAAAAAAGTCAATCCTTTCTATACTCCAACTCAGTTTTTCATTTTGATTTTTACCTTCTTTTAAATTGAATATTGGTGATGCTACCTAAACATAGGCTTTATCTTTGAGGCAAAAATCAAAGAGAAATTTGTGGTAGAAAATAAATCTATAAATATAAAGTGCTCATAATTATTTTACCACATATCCACATATTATTTTTGTTAAGAATGTATAATTACAACAAATTTTTAAGAAAATGTATAAATTCATAAAGATTTTCTGTATACCTGAGAAGTTTTTTTTGTTGTTGTTGTTTTGGGTTTTTTTGTTTGTTTGTTTTTGCAGGTAACTGAGAAGGTTTTTTTTCTTTTTATACCTCCTGTTACATGTGTATGTGTCATAAAATTTCTTGATCAATCCAAAATTGACACAAATCACAAATTGGTCATATGAAAGGAAAGTTAACACAACAATGATTGATGGTCTATTTCTTTCTTCTTTCTTTCTTTCTTTCTTTCTTTCTTTCTTTCTTTTTTTTTTACAGATGTGTCTGATAGCATATACCAAACAAATTGACAAAATCTTAAGCATCAGAAAAAAATGTTCATATGTTTAATTAACCATCTAGTTGTATAGTTGAAATTAGGGAGTGTAGTAGTTAAGGCCATCATCCTTGAGTTCAAATCCTGGCTCCAACCAGGATTCCTAATGTGTTTGAATCTGACAAAAATGTCTTAATCCCTCAGTCTTTTCAGTTTACAGGTGCAAAATTGAATATCTCTTACCATAGTCAATAGAATAGATTGAAGTGCTTAAAACTGTGAATATTCTACATTTTGTCCTACATTTGCTTTTTTGGTCCCTTTCTAAGTGTTTGTAGGTAACTATAAAAGAAACCATCTATAAGGTAATTTATAAATAATAAATACTTATTTCTTACAGTTTTGGAGGCTTGAAGGTCCAAAATCAAGGCAGTAGCAGATGCAGTGTTTGATGAGGGCAAGTTGCTCATAGATGGTACGTTCGTTTTATTTCCACCCAGGGAGGGAAGAGCACAGGATCTTCCTTTGATTTCTTGTATAATGGCACTAATCACATTCACGAGCACTTGCATTTATGATTCAATCTCCTCCCAAAGGCACAATTCCTTAATCCTAACAGGTTTGAAATGACTTTTTAACATATAAATTTCAGAGAACACAAACATTCAAATTATAACAGTCTATCATAGCACTAGGATCATGCTGAAATAGATATCCATCAATAAATTGACTAACATTTGTTGATACTGAACATATAAAGAATGTAAGTAAGAGATGCACTTAAAATCTGGGTGAGTATATGGTTTAAATATGAGGTGTTCCCCCAAATCTCCTGCATTAGGACACGATGTTCAGAGGTGAAACATCAGATCATGAGAGCTGTAACCTAATCAGTTGAGATGAATAATTTGAATGGACTACCTGGGTGGTAACTGTAAGCAGCTGGGTGTGGCTGGAGGAGGATGGGTCCCTGGGTGTGTGCCTTGGCAACTCTGCTTCTTATCTTCTGGCTCTTTCTTCTTTCTCTCTGCTTCCTGGCTACCATGAAGTGAGAAGCTTTTCTTACACCATTGTCCTTGGACCATGTTGTTCTTCTTCATCTTGGGCCCAAAGGGATGGAGTCAGCCAACCGTGGACAGAAACTCTGAAACTATGAGCACAAAATGTAACTGTTTGTCCTCAAAATTGGTTTTGTTGGGTATTTTGGTCATAGCAATGTAGTCATAGAGGCACTAAGATAGAAATAATCACAAATACTCCTTGACTTATGATGGAGCTATGCCCTGATGAACTCATCAAAAATTGAAAATATCACTAGATTGGGAATGCATTTAATACACCTAACTTACCAAACATCACAGCTTGGCCTTCCTAAACTTAAAAGTGCTCAGACCACTTACATTAGGATACAGTTTAGCAAAACCATTTAACACAAACCTATTTTATAAATAAGTTTTAAATATTGCATGTAATTTATTGAATACTGTCCTGAATGTAAAAAAAAATGTTCTTTTTTGGGGGGGGGTACTCACCATTAACAAATGGTTAATAAACACTAGCTTTCTATTGATCATGAATCACTTTCACATCATTGTAAATTCAAAAAATCTAGGTCAAGCTATCATAAGTTGCTGATCATCTGTAAATGTTTGTATTTGGTCACTGAATTATTGAACTAAGAAGAATCAATACTTGAAATAATATTTTATCATAAAATTAATACTTTTCCATTCCTTCACTCACTGTGCCCCAATGGTTACCTAATATCTTTCGTACACAGATACCCATCTACAAAAGGACAAGAAATGATGGACTTTTGTTATCAGCTTATTTCTTATAGCAGAAGGGTAAGTAAAGTCAGCATTACATTATAATCTCTTGGCAAAGAGAATACTTTTAGCAATTTTAGGAGCAATGCTAAAAAAATGAAAGATCCAGGGTATAGCAACAGTCAAAGTAAAAATAAACCACAATCAAAATAGCAATTATAGTTTGGAGACACAAGTTGTGACTTTGAAATCACATCTTTATAACAAAATGCAGTTAGAATGAAAAATAAGGTTGTCTGTAAGTATATGTGATTGTTTTCACTACAGATTTTTAGTCTGGAAAAATGGCAAGGAGACTCCCAAACTATGATGAAACCAAATCGTCCCAAAATAGAATACAATCAAGGAGAAGAAGAGAAAAGTACCAGTGGTCCCAAGTAATAACCACACAGAGCTTTTCAATAATTACTTACAGATAACTGCTAGATCTTACTCCTCAGTAAGACTCAGGGGATAGGAACAGTTGATGCAAGATATACATAGGACTACAGAATGTTTTGAGGAAAAGACTTTCCTGTTTTCTGTTTGGTTCTTCTAGAAGATGGAAACTCTAAAGAAGCACTTAAATAGAGGTTTCCCTAGCTCTAGGAAAGTATCAAAAACATCTGATAAGTTCAATCTAGAAAGCTGTAAAATAATAATTGTAGTAATCAACACGTCATCATTGAAGCACATAGTAATAATAACCATAATTTCAAGAAAGGTGAATATGGAAAAGTAAATATTAAATTTGTGGTATAATATTAAATAAAATTTAACCAATGTTTGCCCATCTGGGGAATTTAAATATAGACTACAAATTTCTTTCTTTAATAGTGATAAACCTGTCTGAAAATTTTCAGAGAAATACCGCTTAAACAATTTTGTAAAATGAATCAATTAGAGGTCAAACTAATAATATGAAATTTTCTTATAATGTAACAACCTAAGGAAAAAGTTAATAATTTCCACATATGATTAGCCTAGAAACTTCTGTTTGCTTTTTAAATGTTATATCTAAAAGATTAATTGCACCACATGTACAGTATTGAGTTAGGAAAAGAAAACCAACCTCACAACTTTATGGTAATGATGTCTAATAAGTTTTAATTGATAATGCTAATTCCTGGTACAGAGGATATTACTTGGCACAAATTCCTCCTCAAATTATAGCTGTTCTAAGAAAATTAAATGTTTTACTTTTGAAAGTTAATTAAGAATGTTTTCAGTAAAGTTCTCTGATCTTAAAAGAAGAGAAAAATTGAGAAAGAAATATTAAAATTAAAGCATTGTATAGCACCAAGAATTCAGTCTGTCTATTTAGCCAATTTTTAAGTAGGGGCATCTCATAACCAATTCACACATCAGAGACTTGTTTTCTGAGGTACACGATCTGTGTGTCTCTTCGCATTTTTAAAAATATATTAGTAACATATTTAAACATGTAAGTGTCAAAAGAATGATATTAGCATGTATATGTGCCTTTTCTCCTAAAGGAGGCTACAAGATATTTTAAAAGAGTGAAAGAAATCTTTTACTTTTAACATGATATTTTCCTTAAAATTTCCCTAAATTCTAATATTTTAGGATAACGTACCAAATGATGTTTATGATAGAACAGGCTAATCACTCTGTTCTGTATACAGAGAGTACAAAAAAATGTGTGTGTGTGTGTGTGTGTGTGTGTTTAATATATATTTGGGCTTGTTGGAAAGCCTATATAGAGGTTTCTGGAAAGTTTTATAGTAAGCATTAGTTGAAAACACTTGGAAGCAAGTTTACCTTATTCAAATCATGTGTCTCCCTTTGAGACAGGTGTCAAGGTCAGGCTGTCAGTGTAGGTAATGAATGCTGGAAGTCCATAGGATGATGACTGGTCATCAAAGAGAGAATGAAGGACTGCTAGTGATTCTTCTCCATACTCATGCTCCTAGGCATATCTGGGAAAGAAAAAGAAGACAATGATTCAAGTGGGGAGTTCTAGCATCTATAAAAAGCAACTTGGGCCTCTTTTACTGGCCCTTGGCTCCAAGGACCTCTTCTCTCCAGAGAAGTCTGTCTCTATCACTTTCCTAAATAAAACTTGCTTGCTACACTTGCCTAGGCCATTCTCTTGGTGTTCATTCTTCTACTTTAGGGAACAAGAACTCGATCCCCACCAGATGGTATTATTTTCACATTCCATGATGTATGCATGGTGTCTCATACAGAGAGTCTAGTTCTCTGCCAATGTTTTTCCCCTTGCTGTAAAGGGACATCATTGTAACACAGGATGTGGATAAAAGGATGGCTTGAGTTGGCCTGCATGGTGCTTTATACCTGCTTGTGTTTAATGACCTGCCACAGGCCCATTTTTGATTGAGGCAAGAGGTGTTCCAAGTAGACAAGGGCTACTCAGGAGAAGCAGCTTTCTGGACCCATTTGCATTGCACATCAAGCTACCCGCTTTGGTAACTAGATTAACCTTTCTGAGATTCAGTTTTGCCATCTGGAAAATCATACCCAGCCTAGATCATTGGTTTTGAATCTGTTCTCTGTAGTTTTAAAGGATCCCAGCAGGCTATCTGAGGGCCCTGGTGCAGGAAGGAGGAACTGTATTTTGAGCTGATTTTCATACTGGAGATGCTCCAAAGATTTCTGAACCTTGAAAATAGTATAAATGGGTGGAAATAACTGAATGAGATGGCCTTCAAGGTTTCTTCTTGCTCTCTTTACCTGTGAAATGTGTTCCCTTCCTCAGTGCAGTCATTTCATGTTAAGAAGCCTCAACCTGGATTTGATTTATTGTATCTGCTTACAACTTGGCGTGATTTCTATTTTTTAGTGATAGTTTCCTACCACCACCTTCTACAAGCAGACCTCCTGTGACTTATTACATAATGGATAATCATATGAGTGTTGAATACATTTGACAGTGTCCATTTTTTAAAATTTAATTTTAAATAAAGAGATATATTTCTCCATTTTTCCTGTAATTATCCTCAAAGAAAACATGTTATAGCACGTCACTTCAGGTCTTCATTTCTGTTAGTCTTCCAAATTCCTCCAGAATAGCTTTGTTTTGCAGTGATAGATTTTTGTCCTTAGAATATTTCATTGGGAAAGCAATCTGAAGCAAGAGAACAATTTAAATTCTTTACAACTGACTAAATATAACATAAATCTGAAAGCACTTGGGCCTCTGAAGTATCCAAGTTCCTAGAAAAAATACCTATAATATACACCTTTCTTACTTTGCAAGATTACTGAAACATTTTCCTATGGAGTTTAACATCCAATAAATATCACTTTTAGAATATCATTTATTTGTACTCCCAGGTGTGCCTTTCGAATAGCTTGACATCATATATTCACATTCAGATGTACAGACTTTCTGAGATTCTGCCTAAAATTATTTTAAAATATTTTTTAAAAGTAGATAAAATATATAGATAATTTAATTCCCTTTAAATTATTGAGTTCTTTAATTTCTGAAAAAAATAATAATGCCTAAAATTTTATGTCAATGGGAAATCAAAGAGCATCCTTAGAAACTCTGAAAGTTTCTGTTCTTCTTTTCCAAAAGACCCTCTGATTTCTAAATCTGCATAATTTACAAAAAGGCTAATGAATGTATGAGAGGGGTTTATCACATGACATAAGATATTCTCTACATTTTGTTAACATCATTTTACTCTCTCTACATATATGCTATATGTGTACACACAATAGTTTTCCAGGATTATGCAAGGGACATTAGCTGATACTAACTAAAATCTGCAAAAGGTCAAATCCCTTACATAAAATGATGTAGTATTGGTAGAACCTGTGCACATTTTCTTTTATATTTTAAATCACTTTTAGGTTACTTGTAGTGGTTAATATGATGTAAATGCAAGGTAGGTAGTTGTTATACTATATTGTCTAGTGAATAAAAAGAAAAGAAAGTCTGCACATATTTATTACAAATGCAATATATTTTTCTGAATATTTTCAATCCACAGTGGTTAAATCAATGGATGAAAAACCTTCATACAGAGGAACAAATGTACACACACACACACACACATACCGCACACACACACTTGTCCTATTTAAATTAAATTAAGTTATAGTCTGCAATGCCTTTTCTCTGGCCCTTCTGAGTTTCCCTAAGCTGAGTTGGATTGTTCCCATTCATCACAAAAGAATTTTCCCTTAAGGGTCAGAGTTTTCCCCTTTCTCTGCCTGGAGGCTTTCTCCAGGGTCGCTGGGAGCTTTTTAGTCTCCTCTTAGGAGACACTAGAAGGTCCTAAGATTTACCCTTCCCCAGTGGCAGCCTTCAACAAAAGATGACATAACCCCCAAAGAACTTCTAAGGCTATGCTTGGTGCCATGGACCTTCCCAGTGAGGCTGAGCCAATTTCCCCTTTGCAGCTGCTCTGAATACACCAGGGCTGGCTTCCTTCCTTCTCTCACTTTCTCTACCCGCCCCCAGCTTATGCTTTTTGGGAACACCTCCCAAATTATCTGCATTCCGATCCTGTCTAAGGACCTCTTTTAGAGGAATGTAAACTAAGAAACCAGTTCTACTCTATTATCAACATGCTTCCAAATAGTGCTTTATATTTGTGCAATGGTCATCGCCTTATGCAAATATTATTTTTTAAGTAGAATATGGGTACTTTGCTTTGATTTTAAAGAAACACCAGGGGAATCTATGTTTGGAAACAATTCAGCAATTATTAAATTTATTATTTATGTGAAGAAATTGAGAGCAAAAATATTGAAATTTGCATTGTACTCAAGGGCAAATACTAAATAGGAATCGAACAAAAATCTACAATTTCTTTCCAAAAAGAAAGTAGGCCATGACTTTGAGTCTATTTTAACTGCAGATTTCCTGTTTTTATAAACAAATAAAAAAAAAGAAAAAGAAAAAGTGGATTGTATGGAAACAACTGTCTAATCTCTAAAAAAAAAGAAAAGTATCTTGATATTTTCTTTGTCTCTTTGGTGGATAGTCCCATCCATAACTTTAAGTTACTCTTTCAAAACTTATTTAGCACTTGAAAAATACACATCAATCCAAGTGAAAGTATCTATGTATGTAGACATTGCTCTAAAGCAAATCTTAAGCCTGTGTCCACACTGAGAGGTTTATCCCGGCTTCTTTTTGTTATGACATTCCATCATTCATTGACTGCCCAATTTAGCTTGTTTTTCTATTTCCTGTTCTTTTTCCTCATCTACCAAAAAATAGCATTTCTAAAATTCCTAAATCTACATTCAATAAACCCAACCACTCCCTTAAAGAAATAGACCAGTGGTCCACCTAATGTTTTGAACACAGCCCTTGCTGCTCTGCCACTGAGGCTTATTTTAAAGTGGAAATATTTTCTGTTCCTATTCTCCCTCTCCTCCTCCCTATCATAGGACAGGGAACAGGATTACTTTTTCCCATTCTAGGCTAGTTATCTTTCTTTAAGCATACACCCTACACAGGAACCAAGTAATCCAGACTTCAGGGATGGCTGCAGAAGATCTAAGAAATGACTATTTCCCAAGTTAACAAATGAACCACAAACCACCCCCTTCCATGCAGGCAACCCAGGGAATACCTGCAATGAATCTCTTCTTTAAAAATCCTCTTTTCTTCTTGAGCAGCAGTATCCCAGCCTCTGGGACAGGAGTCCCCTGTGCTTCATCGTCTCTAGCAATGCAACAAACCTTTTTCATTTTTCTGAAAACCTCGTCTTCATTTTTGAATTGGCATCAGGCACAAAGAATGAGCTTTCAGTAACAGAAATAAACGGAGATAAACTTATTTCAGGGTGTGTTTCCAGTCACTTCTAAGAGAGAAGAAGTCATCACATAACCTTACTCACAAAACATTTGTGTAGAATTATATTCATTATTAAAGATTATTTCATTAATAAATATTAATGCTCATTAATAAGCATTAGGGAATCAAGGGTTTCCTCCTAATAATATTTACCATTTATATTATCCCATGTTAGTGCCAGTGGACAGGCTTTCAAAACAGGAAAACTGGTCTTTACAGGAATTTAGAGTTAAAAATTGGGTTTATAAAAAGAGGACAGGACACACACACACACACACAGGAAAAAAAACACACACACACACTATTTGGCATTGTTATGAGCACGAGTTGGGATGGAGCTCATGTTTCATTGAGTGGCAGAATGTATGCAACAAACGCCCCTAAAGATTCAGAATTTCCTGTGCAGAGGGCCTGGAAAGGTAAGAAATGCTGATTAAGTCTTAGAGCTCTCCTCCTTTTAAAGGCCCTTAAGGAGAAGTTGATAAGCTCCTCTTGATTGGTTTTGACATTTCAATTGTCTCATGGAAGGTGCAGGCTAGATTATGGATTATGCAGCCACTTTCTGCAAGATGGCACCTCATGCGTTTTCTGTGAAACATGCTAGGATGGCTGTCCTCTGCTTGGCTTCGTCAACCTTCCTGTCCCTCCTCTGCTCTCCCCTCTCTAGTCTTTGCTCTCTCAGCATAATGAACAGGCTGCTGTGAACACCCACTGACACTGAATGTAGTGCATTCTCTTCCTACAGGTTAAATTGTTGGTGCATAAGAGCAAGTGTGTATTTCAAATTGTCAGGACCTTTTTCTAAGTGGCTTTGCAAGTTTATTCTCTCGCCTGTACCCACTAAAGTTTTTAGTAACTCCACACTCTTGCTAACATCTGGTGCTGACCATCTCTACCATTTCAGCCATTCTGGTGGGCAGTGATCTCATGGTTTTAATTTGCATATCACTTAAGAAAAGTAAGACAAAGTATTTAGGGGGCCTTTGCATACCTTCCTTTTTATTTGTCTTTCTTTTTATTATTGAGTCATAATTTTTTATATATTTTAGATAGCAATTCTTTGTTAAATATTAATATTATGGGTATTTTTCCTGGACAATGGCTTGTCTATTCCTCTTCCTCTTCATGTTTTCTGGTAAGAAGATTTTAGGGGGCTGAGATAGTGGCTCAGTGGCAGAGCTCTTGCCTGGCATGGATGAGAAACTGGGTTCAATTCTCAGCACCACGTGCAAATAAATAAAATAAAGGTTCATTGGCAACTAAAAAAATATTTTTTTAAAAAAGAAGATTCTAAAGTTTTTATGAAGTAAACTTATCCATTCGTTGGAGAAAACCTACCTTGGATGTAGCATTTCTGTATATCTTCTGAGTGAAGGATACTGAAAGCTTTGTCCAATAAACTTTGCAAAGCTGTTCTGGGGCAAGGTGTGCATTTGTTTATTTTCTAGGCAAATAAAAAACTAATGTGTCCTTTCCTTCCTCATAGACATTTTAGAGAGATTTAAAAAAAAAAAGGCCTTCTTCCAGACTAGAAGGCAGATTTGTTTGTTGACTGAGATAATGAGTTTAATGTGTCTCTCCAGAAGGGAGTAGGCAGTGACCCAGAAGTGCACTATAAGATGGGTGGAGGATGGTTGGGGCAGGGCACTGAGAGCTATGGTCCTCCGGTAGGACACAGGCCTGCAGTAAACTCCACACACTTGGATCTGCCTCTGTGTCACTCTGTGGGACTTGGGGCACAAAGAGAAACTCAGGCTGCTAACTCTGCTTAGGGTCATACATTTTTTAAGCAAATGTGGGCTTGTTTGCCTACCGAACAAATCTATGAAAAAGCAAGACTTAGCCCAACTGATTTAGTAGCTGCTTCCTCTATGGAAGGGCTTGACCATATAACATCATTTTTTTTTTAAATTTTATGGTTATTGTTCTCTTTGTTTTATGTAGGAAACAGTGGTGTAATCCCTAAGTAATGAAGATGTATCAGGATATCAAATTTTTTTTTCTAGAAGTTTCATTTTCTTTCTTTTAAGAAAAAAATTTTAAGTTTAATTATTTTATTGGCGCATTATAAATATACATGATAATGGGATTTATTATGACATATTTGTATATGCACATAACAGATTGATCATTCATAATACCTTGTACATATTATTTCCCTCCCTAGCCCCTTCTCTTGATCTGCTTGCTTTACTGATATTGCTTTCATTATTATTCTTTCAATTAGTTAATTATGATTATATATGTAAGTGGGATTCATTGTGGTATATTCATATATGAACATAGCATAATTTGGTAGATTTTGTTCCCCATTACTTCCCAGGTCTACTCATCCTCCCTCCCTCATGATCTGCTTCCTCTATTAGTGTCCCTTCTATTTTCCATGAGATCCTATATTGTTTATTTCATTTTTTTCTCTCCCCCCAACCCCCTCACCTGCCTCACTTCTCCATGTGAGGAAACATACCACCCTGGACTTTTTGAGTCGGGCTTACTTCACTTGGCACAATGTTCTCCAGTTTGATCCATTTACCAGAAAATGGTATAATTTCATTCCACTTTGTGGCTGAAACTCCATTGTATACATATACTATATATATATATATATATATATATATATATATATATATATCATATTTTTTCTTTTTCTTTTTCCATTTATCTGTTGAGGGGCACCTAGGCTGGTTCCTTCATCTGCCTATTGTGAATCATGCTGCTATAATCATTGATATAAATGCATCACTATAATATACAAATTTTAGAACTTTTGAATAAAAAAATTAGAAGAGAAATAACAAGGGCATATGGTTGTTCAACCTAGGCTTTTGAGTATTCTCCATACTGCTTTCCAAAGTGATTGTACTAATTTGCAGTCCCTCTAGCAATGTATAATGAATAAGTGTACCTTTTCCCCCTCATCCTTGCCAGCAATTGTTATTTATAGTCTTGATTATTGATACTCTAATTGAGATGAAATATCTGAGTGGTTTTCATTTGCATTTGCCTGATTGCTAAGGGTGATGAACATTCTTTTCATATATTTATTGGCCATTTGTATTTCTTATTTTGTGAAATATCTGTTTAGATTCTTTGCAATATTTATTAATTTATTGATCCTTTTTTGGTGTTAAGTCTTTTGAATTCTGAATATTAATTCCCTGTTGGTTGTAGTTGGAAAAGATTTTCTACCATTTTCTTTTCATGTTATCAATTTTATTTCCTTTGCTGTTCAAAAGCTTTTTAATTTGATGCCACCACAATTTCTGATTATTGGTTTTATTTCTTGAGACTTAGGGATCTTTTTAAGAAAGTCAGTGCTGGCACCAAAGTTTTGGAGCGTTGACGCCTTTTTTTAAATTATTATTTGTTTGTTTGTTTGTTTGAGTAGTTGCAAAATTTCTGGTCTAATTCCAAGGTCGTTGATAAATTTTGAGCTGACTTTTGTGCAGGGTGAAACATTGGGATCCATCTTTATTATTTTACCTATGTATATTCATTTTCCCACCACTGTTTATTAAATGGTCTCCCTTTCCTCTAACCTATGTTCTTAACATCCTTGCCAAGTAACAGATGATGGCATGTGAGTTTGTCTCTGTGTCTTCTATTCCACTCTATTTGTCTTTATGTCTGTTCTTCTGCGTTGGCAGAATACCAAGCACTTTTTGTTACTACAGCTCTGTTGTATAATTTAAGCTCAAGTATTGTGATGCCTCCAACATCACTCTTGATGCTCGATATTGCTTCAGATATCCATACTCTTTTATTCTTCCAAATTAATTTTAAGAGTGTTTTTTCTAGTTCTGTGAGGAATTTCAGTGATATTTGAATGAGGATTCCATTGAATCTGTAGAGCACTTTTGGTAGTATGCTATGGTGACAATATTAATTCTGCTTATCCAAAAACATGAGAGGTCTTTCTGTTTTCTAAAGTCTACTTCAATTTCATTCTTCAGTGTTCTATAGTTTTCATTGTAGAGTTCTTTCACCTCTTTAGTTAGATTGATTCCCAAGCTTTTTTTTTTTTTGAGGTGATTTATTTTTTAGCAGATTCATCATCAGAGTATAGCAGTATGATTGACTGATCTTGGGTCCTGCTACCATGCTGAATTTATTTATTAGCTCTAAAAGTCTTCTGATGGAGTTTCTTGGGTTTTCTAAATATGAGATGATGTTGTCAGCAAGATCATCAGCAAACAGAGATATTTGAGGTCTCCTTTTCTTATTTTTATTGTTTTTCTGTTCTTCTATTGCCGGATTGCTATGTTTAGATTTCCAAAGACTATGTTGAAAAAGAGTAGTGAAAGAGGGCATTCTTGTCTGTACCTGTATTTTAAAGAATATGCTTTCAGGTTTTTCTCCATTTAATATCTGAGAAACAAAAAGTATAGTGGTTCATTTTCAGAATATAATATTTAGCCTTAAGTGTAAAATTGGAATGTAAGAAATGCAGCCAGAAGGAAAAAAAGAGCAGAATGGAAAAATACAAGCAGCTAACTCAAACCATAGCACCAAAGCCTATGGATGCGGCAGCTCCAAATTCCATGCACCTGAGCAGCCCCTTGACAAATGGGAGGTGGGGGAAGTGACTGGTCTAACCAAGGGACACAAAGTAACACATATACAGATATACATTTTCAAATATACAAATCTATATATTTTCAAAATAGTTTCTGATTATCATTTGGATTTCAGTAGAATCTATGGTGATATTTCTTTTTCTCATCTTGAATTTTATTAATTTGAAGTTTTTCTTCTCTTTCTTTTGGTTAGTTTCACTGAGGTTTTATCAGTCATGTTTATCCTTTCATAAAACCAACAGTTTTGTTGATCTTCTGAAATTTCTTTTATTCTTAATGTGATTGAGCTCAGCTCTGATTGTAATTACTTCCTTCCTTCTACGGATTTTGTTGTTGGTTTGTTCTTTTTCTAGGTCTTTGAGATATAATGTTAAAATACATATTTGGTATCTTTCTATTTTTTTTGATGTATGAACTCAGTGCTATAAACATTCCTCTTAGAACTTCCTTCAAAATGTCCTAGAGATTTTGATACGTTATAACATTCTCATTTACTTCTTAGAATTTTTTTATTTCTCACCTGATTTCTTCTGTTATTCATTCATCATTCAAAAGCATATTATTTAATCTTCAGGTATTACAGCGGTTTCTATTTTTTATCTTATTATTCATTTCTAACTTAATTCCATTGTGATCTCATAGAATGCAAGGTATTACTTCTGTTATTTTTATTTGCTAAGGTTTGCTTTTTGACCTAAAAATGTTGTCTATTTTAGAGAATGATCCATGTGCTGCTGAGAAAAAAGTGAATGATCATTAAGATGATCATATGA
>NW_026693750.1:0-85306 GCF_021218885.2 Marmota monax | reverse complement strand
TTTAGCATCTGAAGGTACTTAAGTACACTTGGGAACATGAAAAGGAAAATAAGTTAAAAATCAGGAGGAAACAGAGTGTGGCAAGTTGCAGCCTTACAGTGCTGTGTTTATAAGACTTCAATGATCTGAGCCTGTGTTAGTTGAAAAGCTTGTTGCAATGCTGTTCTTGAAATGTAAAGTAAATCTGGAAGCTGAGGCAGAAGGGTCACAAGTTCAAAGCCAGATTCAGCAACTTAGTTAGACCCTGAGCAATTTAGCAAAGCCCTGTGTCAAAATAAAAGAGAGAAAAAGAGAGAAAGAGAGAAAGAAAGAAAGAAAGGAAGGAAGGAAGGAAGGAAGGAAGGAAGGAAGGAAGGAAGGAAGGAAGAAAGAGCTGGGATGTGGCTTAGGGGTTAAGTGCTCCTGGGTTCAAGTCCTGGTACCAAAAAAAAAAAGTTAAGTAAATAACTTCACAACCTACTTTCCCCCCCCACTTTTTCTATCAAATCTTTCAAGGATTGTAGTCATGTGGCAGCTTACAGGACTCTGATAAAATTAATAAACTTTCTTCCCCCCTCCTCACATTTGTTCAAGCAAAAGATATAGATTCTTGATAAGTGTCTTTAATTCCAAGGTCTTAGGATTTTTGATCCTCCACTTCTTGGAGAAGTGCTTCAATTATCATGAAGACCTCAAATATGCTACATAAAAAGCACCCTATTGTCTTTCTATTGTTGATCAGTATTTCACAAAATGTTGATAGGTTAGTTGTGTGTGTGTGGGAGGGTTAAGGATGGTTCCTTAGAACTTGTGCTTACAGAACTTCTGGGTTCAGAGTTCCACAGATTGATTGACATTGGAGGAGGGAAAGTGTTACTTCATCTGAGTTCTAAAGAGGCTTCAGAGGCTGGAGGGCAATGAGACCTACTTAAGGGAGGAGTGCACCACACTGGAAAGGCACACTCTGGAATAAGAAATATTTGCATTCCATTCCCAGCTCTGTCACTTGTTAGTTCTGTGAACTTGGGCAAATTACTCAGGGATGGTGAAGTTGAAGTTTCTCATTTATTAAATGTGAATAGTAATAATACCCTCTTAGGAATTTTATAAAGACTAAACAAAAAATTTTGTGTAAATCCCTTAGCTTTGTGCTGGGCACACAGTAGGTAAATTAATAGGTCACAAGCTAAGCTTTCTGCCAAATATATCAAACAATACAGTGCCTCAAAGAGAAGAGTATGTGTTTCTATTTCCTATGAAAGTCTTGTGAGCAAGGGGTCCAGGGAGAATAGCAGCTCGGCTCAGCAGGTCATTCAAGGACAGTCACACTTTCCTTTCATCTTCTTGTCTTGCTGCCACCTCAGGAGTTGTGCAGCCTTCATGTTCAGAGCAGGCTCTTACTGAACATCAATCAGGGTCCCAGAGAGAAGCACAATGCACATTCCATTGACATATTTTAAATGAGTTTGACAAAGGGACAATTTTCAGCAACAGGACCTGGGTTAAAAGAAACATGAGAGAGGAGGCAATGTCAGGGAGTCTAGAGAAACGGGCTTAAAGAGACAAGGGAGAATTTGTGAGCACAAGTGGGAGAGGGCTATTAGAAGAGCACATGATGGTTGGGTTGGCGGTGTGAAGGACCCAACACAGAGGAGTCCTGGAATAGATGGGATCGGGGAAAGGAATGCCTGACCTTCTTGTTGTCTCACCATGTGGTCATCTAATTGAGGACATATCTGGCATCCCCAGAAGGGGAAAGCCTCAAATGAAAGATCCAGCCCCTCATCCCAGATCTGTTTAATCAGAGAATTCCTTCTAACAAGGTCCTTATTTATTTATTTATTTATTTATTTATTTATTTATTTATTTATGTGCCAGGGATTGATGAACTCAGAGGCACTCAACCACTGGGCCACATCCCCAGATTTTTTTTGTGTGTATTTTATTTAGAGACAAGGTCTCACTGAGTTGCTTAGTGCCTCGCTTTTGCTGAGGCTGGCTTTGAACTCATAGTCCTCCTGCCTCATCCTCCCAAGCTGCTGTGATTACAGGCATATGCCACCGTGCCTGGCTTCTCATGATTACAGCACATAGTTTGGGAAATACTGTTAAAACCTGTAGCTTTTATTTTACTTTATTTTCCAAGATGTGTTTGATTCCAAGTGCCAGTCAATGAAGTGAGGCTCTTAGAGGAATCAATATCCCTATAGTTTACATTATTTCTAGAAAGTTTCTCATCTCTGTAGTGTCCCTAGAGAGGTAGGTAATAATGCTGTGGGTTTACTATTTTGGTGGGGCATGGAAGGCTTTTCCATTACCTTAAATGTTTTCTTTCTTATCATCATATACATCATTTCAACATCTCACAACGAATGCCCCCTTAAATATGTCAAACACCTTAGTAGTCAGCTTGTGAGTTTAATTTTTAAGATCCTTGGCATCAATCGGCTATTACCAAAGCCTGTTGAATGATATGTCATCCCTATTGCTAACTGTTGTCACTCTACCCCTGTGACACATGTTTGTCTCTGATTTTAATTGCCATTATTTGGCTTTGACCTCCTAGTGTCCTCTTCTCATTCAGATCAAGAACCATACTAAATGGTCAATTTCCTACTTTTATTTCTAGCGTACAGTAGAGAGCTGCCCCTGAATATTTCAAAGATACAGGCAGCCCTGTCGTCAGCACATATTTTACTGCTATGGTGCAGAGAATTTCCTCCCAGCCCTCTCATGGCTATGGCTTACAACCATCTTAATTTGCACATAATAGATGCCCTGTTCCCAAGCCTGATGTTGTGTTCTCCTTACTTAGAATATGCCAGAAGAGTGCTGATTTTATCCTTATGGATATTAGGCCAAGCGATTGGCTTCCTCACAGAACCTAGGAGTGATTCCCCAGGGCTCAAGCCAATACTTCCAGTCCAGAACTCTGAGTAAGTGCACTGATGTCAATGAATCCAGGAACAAATCGTCTTAGGTTTCATGTGCCTTCTCGGACACCTTCAGAGGACAACCTCATTTACCACGGTTAGGTTCACTTTGGTGAGAGTTGACAATTCCAAGCAATTCCTCCGTAATACAGGCTATTTTCTGCCAGACCTTGTACTTTTATATCAACAATAGCTAGGATCTTTTATATATTTGAAGGAAAATGACAATTTGTCAGAGTGGGTTCTGGGGAGAATCCCTTTATGGTAACCGTGGTTTAAGAATTTAATTTTTTTTAATAAGGAAATTTTTGTTCCAGCAGACAAAGGGAGTCAGAATGTTGTCTGAAAGGGAGAGTTGACTCTATTTGAGGTTCAATTTCTCATCATCAAGTGCCTCTCAGCCAATATCAAGGTTTCAGTCTTCCCTGTTACATCCCTTACCTTAGCATAAGACACCTGGTAAGGATGGGCATTTAATTAGTGCTGTGACTCTGCAATCCATGAAATCAGACTCTGGGCTGGACTCCAAGTCTTCTCCTCCCCACAGAGGTTTTCAGACTTTGCCTCCATAGCTTTGGACTTCCAAAATCAGCATTGTATTTCCTAGGTCTAATTTAGGAGCCATCAGAAGCTACTAGTGTATCCTGCCATCTTTGTATTGACTGTGATCTCCTCAACACCTGAATGCCAGAGCCACTTGACCTCTGCATGCCTCTGTCTGTCACCATTTTATCCTTTGCCTTCATCTAGGATGATTTGAACAATTTGATGATGATGGCTCAGATGATCTGTATCCTTTTTATTCCCAGCAAATGTAATTTCAAATATATGAGCAAACTTCACCCATAAAGCTAGTTAGAATTCTGCCTTCCGGTGCAACTCCTGGTACTATACACTATATCAATCATGTTTCAGAAAGGAGGGGGCATATTCAAGCTGACACATGAAAGGAATTAAATAAAGGAGCTAATGAGAAAAGCATGTGTGAGGTTAAACAAACCCGCAACAAGGGAGCTACTGTCAAGCCTAGACCTTTAAAGGAAAAGGGAGAGAAAAAAGAAAACCTGAGACATAAAAAGGAGAGTTCCAGCTGAAGAACTGGACACAGTCCTTTGGGGAACATGAAGGGAGAGAACACAGCCTCTGGACACAGAAGGCTCTAGAAGAATAAATTTTCCCGTCTACCAATCTCCCCTTGACTAAACCCAGCAGAAAGCCGGAGCTCATGGGACTCCACATAGCCCAGCTTT
The DNA here is from genome assembly GCF_021218885.2 of Marmota monax. Taxonomy (NCBI): domain Eukaryota; kingdom Metazoa; phylum Chordata; class Mammalia; order Rodentia; family Sciuridae; genus Marmota; species Marmota monax. The sequence goes on along the minus strand of NW_026693750.1, from coordinate 81,144 downwards.
GGGGGGCAAAGTACGAGAGGGAGAGAGTATCTGAAGGTACGAAGAAAACACCCATCCTCTCTGTTCCGTGATCGAGGCATGAGAAAAGGAAGAGTAGCAAAGGATAAGCAATGAGCTGAAAACAAAGCCCCAGATCGAGAGCACATTGGTTCCTCTTGTCTCCCATTGGTCAAAATTTAGGCACATGGCCACACCATCTACAGGAAATCCTGAGAAGTATAAATTCAAGCTGGGAGGCCATATGCACAGCTAAAACTTGGGGGTTTATTTACTAAAATAAAGGAAAGAATGAATATTAAGGCAAACCTAGTGAGTTTTGTCATAGTATATTTTCATGCAAAGTAGTGGCAAAGAGGAAGTAACTTTATATGAATGAAAAAGTGATTGCATGAGTCATTTAATGAATATTTACTCTCTACTTGGTATTCAAAACTCTGAATCAGATAGAGAGCCATAGACGGATCTCATGCATGATCCTTACCTTCATGAGAAAGGATGAATTCCCATTACCAGTAACTAGTTTGGGAAAACTTTAGAATAACTCTTTGGAGACAATTAATATATTTTAAACTATTTTTTTAAAGTTTTTTTTTCTGAAGAAAAAAGTGAATATAGTGGTTAGGAAGAGCAGAGGGAATAAAAGAATGGACAATTAATATGAGATCCATCCAATTACTTTAAGTACCTATTAACCAACACTGAGAATATAGCAGATATGGAAACAGAGACCCTGTCCTCTTGGACCTTACTTTCTGGTTGGAGAAAACATAAAAAAGACATTATGTGCTTTGATATAAGGAGTCCCATAGAAGTTTTTGTGTTAATGTAAGAATGTTCAGGGGAAATGGTTAGATTATGTGAGCTGTGATATAATCAGTTCAGCTTAGTATGAATGCACTAACTGGGCATGACAGGACGAGGTAGATTACTGGGTGCATGACATGGAAGGGCACATCTTCCCTGTGGGCTCTTTGCCCCCTGTCTCTCTGCTTCTTGATTCCACCATGAGCAACCTTCCTCTACTTGGCCCTTTTCCTATGATGTGTTGCCTCATCCTGGGCCCAGAGCAATGGAGTCAGTTATGGATGGAGTGAGATTTCTGAAACTGTGAGCCCCAAATAAACTTTCCCTTCTCTCAATTGTTTTGGTCAAGTATTTTTCTCATAGGAATGCAAAGCTGACTAATGCACATGTATAATTAGGTGAGGAGACATAAATGGCATTTCAGAGTTTCATGGATGTTCTGCCCAGAAAGGCAAGACTTCAGTGAAGTGATGAAAAATATCACAAAGGACTGTAAAATAAGTATACAAGGCTGAGGAAAAAAATGACTCCATGTATCTAGAAATAGAAAAGGTTTTGTGTAGAGAATAACCCACAAACGAATAAGAGCAATGCATGAGTGGAGAATGGTAGAAGACTATAGAGAAAGCTATGAGTTTGAACATGTGAGCCCTTATTATCCATTAGCAGACTTAGGATTGAGTTTAGAATGGATTTTTTTTATAAAAGGAAGGTGACAAACTGATTTTCATCTGATATATATTATGTGTGAGAACTCACAGTGATTTAGGTATGATTGTTGGCAGTCATGGTGAGTAGTGGTTGGATTGCAGATATACCTTGAAAGTATGTCTGATAGAATGACTAGTGTATTTGTTTGAAATGTGTGAGGCAAAAAAGAGAGTTGTTTCCAGACCAAGGAACTGAGCAACTAACAGTGGGCCACAAGCAGATATGGGAAAACATCAAATATTTGTCTTGGACATATTAATTTTGCAGTATATTTGAACATCTATGAAATAATACAATTAATATGTCAATAGATAGGAGCCAACCAGATAAACTGTTAGCATATATGAGTTTTGAACAACCCAAAACACTCTGAGAACTAGAGAAATATAATTTACCTAGAAAATTGGTATGATGAAGATTTAAATGTCACTAGGATGAATACAATTGTCAGAGCTATGTGCATGACTGAGAGGACAGGTAGCAGAAATTCAGAGCCTTGGACAAAATTTGGAAACAACATCAAAATGCCTTCTCTTCCATCCATTATTTCCATTTGCCTATTCTCAAGACAGGGACTTCAAGGGCCATGTTATTAGCTCATTTTCATTATTATTAAATAATAATAACATGCTAATTATAAAGCTACTTTGTATTTCAAAAGAAATATTTTCCCTAATCTAAAGGTAAGATAGGTTATGGATTCAAAATGACAAACGATTAGTAAACATCAAAGGGACTAGTCCATATCCTTAACATGACTTGAATGTAAAATGAAACCAACTTGTATTTGAATATTGTTGTTCCAAAATCAAAGACTTGGGACCATAGATAGGTCAATACCTCAATTATGAAGAGTTAAGTAATCAGAATAGTGTGAAGTTAGCAAATATTAGAGCAGTTCTTAAAATCAACTAATATACATTCTGATACCAATCTCCTTGCTTAAATCTTAGTCTCAAAATAGAACAAAATTAAATGAAATGGGCCAATATTAAAACACATACACCTTTTCATTTTGGCATAGGGTATTATTGTAGCCATTTTTTCTAGCTAGTATGATATACAAGTTTTTAAACAGGTGGTCATGAATAGATTCTATGAGGACTACTAAAAAGAAACATTTTTAACATATCTATCCCTCAAATTCCATAATGAAAGAAAAATTGGTAATTTTCATTAAAACTATAATGCTGTCAACAGTTGGCTATAATTTATGTATTTTTAAAAAAATCATTGGTGCTCTAATGAATGCTGAATTCATTCTCTTGATAGATATGGTTGACTGAGGCATATTTACGTTTCAAAGAGGCAAAATGGCTGTAGAGGTCATCGGTGATCATGAGTCTTCTCACACTTTATTTTACCTTATGTTTTCTAAGAGATAATGCTAATATGTTTGAATAAATGCATGTGAGTTCTTATTTGGTGAACAGAATTGACATCATATTAAATTATTTGGCGCTTACTGACTTTTATATCCTGATTTCAGCTTTACAGGAGAGTGAATGAATAAAATTTGTAAGGCACTACAATACAACAAAGGCCATTGTGAAGGCTGTGTCAGCCTTTGCTAAAATATCACTACTTTAATGTGCTTCTTATAAAATATTTCCTACGAAAACTGTAGTGAAGGAAAACATATATTTTATAAATTTCTTGGTGGAGGTAAAACATATCTAAAGTGCCTATTGCTACACAATAATGTGCAAATAATAAATAAATATATGCAAAAGAGTTTCTAACAAAAAATGAAAGGGAGTAGACATAGGAATAGATTAGTCTTACTGGAAACCGAAAATACAGAAAACAGATGTTAAAAAATGTATATGCATACTTATTTATATATGTTAGAAGATGTAGCAAACTGTAGAAGCATTTTGTACAAATAAAATTTTAATTTAATCCCTGAAGAAGCATGTCTAGTACCCAATAAATAATTCCTAGCACACTTCAATAACTCAATAGTTTAATTTTAAACTTGAGGAATTCTCAAAGCTCATCTTCAATTAATTTTCTACTTACACATAACACACACACACACACACACACACACAATGTTCCCTCTAACTAGTGTTCTATTCCATCTTCTACTGGTTAAAATATGTTTGTGTGGCTTTATTGTTTGTGTTTTATTTTTGTAATACTGGGGATTTAACTCAGGGGCTCTCTACCACCAAGCTACATCTCCAGCCCTTTTTATTTTTATTTTTAAATTTTAAGGCAGATATTGGCTAAGTTGAAGGTAGATACAGGTTACCTTCAAACGAGCCATGCTCTGCCTCAACTTCCCTAGTATCTGGGAATACAGGAGAGCTAAACATTTGTGTTTTCTGATGAAACACAATTATAAATAAACCAACAAAAAGGGTAAAGTAAAACCAAAATCATTTATATCACCCGTGAGAATAAATTTAAAGACATGAGAAGAAATTATAATATTTACTTATGACACGATAAACACATTTCTCTCTGATTCTCTGGTTCAAGTATTGTTTTCTAATGTAGTTATTTTAGACTACTATTACTACAATAAAAGTGAGTTTTCACAAATAATTTTTCACTGGTCTTTATGTTTCTTGGAAGCGATTCTGAGTTGAATCGTTCAGTGCTAGAAGGCAGCCGTCAGTGATCTGGGTGTGTGTCTGCTATTCTAGCCCTAGGACTTCTCCAGTGTCTAGATTTTGAGAGCATGTTGTGATGAAAAAACTATATTCATAATGTCAGATCACCTTCTCAGTGCAGCGTTAGCAGAAGTAAAGGTTTTATTTTCATCTCAATGTTTTCTGTTTCTAGATATTTAAAGCCATAGTATATGTTGACCCTATATCTGTAACTTGGGAAGAAGCCATTGGAGACAGCTCATCTCACTGTCACAAAGCATAGGGTGGCGTCCTTGCTCACATCTTCCATAATGTGCTGCTAGCTGTCTGTCACTGGGGACTCAGCTGGATTGTTGGTCAGTGCCACTCCATGATGGAATTTCTTCCTGGGATTCCTGACAGTGTGGTGCCTGGTCCTCCTTATACCACAGACCCAAGCAACCAGGGGGTAGAACCACCTGTGTTCTAAGACCTGTGTCCAGACCCTGGCAGAACACAACTTCCACCGTATTTAGTCTAAAGCAGTCCCTGAAGTACATTTAGATATACGCAGAGGGGACACAGATCTCGGGCTCTCCTCAAGAAGGCACATTTTCATCTTTCTTTTCCCTACCACAGTTTTTAATTCAGGAGGTGATAAAAGTAGTATTCTTTATTAGCTCCCTGGCAATAGAACCCATTTTTAATGCTGATATTTTTTGTAATGTAAACTGATCAATAATAAGTTGAGTATTTTGTTTATACTTTCCTTTATAAATGGTGATCCTGGGGCATAAAATGATGAATTGGCTTTACTTAGTTCTCCTAATGAATCCATGGTTCAAAAGATAATATTGAGATTGTGTTCTAGAATGTATTAGACATGAATTTAAAAATGCATGTTAATTAAATTTAAAAAAAAAGATATACTGAAACACCATCATCCATTATAGAGCCCACAGCCAATTAAGACACTGACTCCAGGACCCTGAGGAGACCAGCAAGTGGCTCATGGAACTAGCCAGGAAGAGACACTACCAGCCAGGAAGAGAGAAGCCCTAAATTCAGCTGCAGTAACATGATCAGGGCTGTTGTACATTTGTGTTTTCAAATGGAGTGCATGCCAGAATCTCTTTTCATAATTCTTATGAGTATGTTGGAACTCCTCAAAACTTGCATTGAAGACTTTTACTTTTCCCACTCTCTATTTTTCTCATTTGAATATCTCATTCATAACACTGCTCCAGCAGATCAATGATTTAAATTTTTATCTGCATCCCTGACTCCCATCTTATCTCCAGACAATTTATTCAATTCCCTGCTTAATATTTTCATTTAGAAGGCTTAAACACTCCAAAAGTCAATATTTTCACACATGAGTTTTCCCTCATCCCTGGTCTCCCGCCAGTGTTCTGTGACATAGTTTGCATGGAATTGAGCAAGCCCAAAGTCTGTTCTACAATCCTGTCTTCCTCAATCTCCATGCTGTTTGTTTGGCCTCCGATTTGTTAACCCCACTAAGGAAACCCCACACAGGTGAGGATTGTCACCTTTTGTTATCATTGCATTCCCAGCAGCTTCACACAGTGTGGGTGTGCAGTACATTTTCTAATAAAATAATTATCCCATAGTTGTCTTTATTGTGGAACTATTTTAGCGAATTCATAAAATTGAGTTTATTTCTAAAGTACATATGGTAAGAACCATGTGAGAATATATTTTCTAAAGTTAAATCATTTATAGAAATGGATCAGAGTACACTAAAAATTGTTAAAGACTTACTAAAAATAAAACAGATTTGGGGGAAAAATACATCTTGTAGATATTGGGTAGTTTTAGGATTCCTTAGGGACTGTAGAAGCTTTTCCCCAATGGAAGCCCTAAATTTAGGACATCTCTGAATTCACAGCACAAAAGTAGTCAGAAGATTTTATAGTTCAGGCACCAACAGAGAGAAATGGCAAAATAGCACAAAAGACAGCTTCTCACACAGTGTAAATCATGTACCAAGAATAAGGTTTTCTGTTTTCTATGTCATCAGTGTAGGTGAAGGTTTTGAGACAGGTAACACAGAACTAGAAAGGCTGTTCTGAGACCATTTCAACATTGAATACTGATGGGCCAGGGACTATATTTGCTACTTTTCCTATTTATTAAGTTTCAAGTAGCCTTATAATGTTTTCATCCCTTCCTGTAAGGGAATCATTTTTTTTTGTAATCTCTAGAAAAAATCTTTTTACTCCTAAATTCCTTTAAAAAGTGGGCTTCTCTCAACCTTCTTTTTAATCTGTACTCAGTTCCAATTAGTTTTAAAGTCAGTTAGTTGTCAAATGATTTTTTATTTACTTTTCTATTTCTCCAATAAATTTCCAGATTTTTAAGGGTGAGCACTCTTTTGTACATATCCTTATATTTCAAGAATTTAACACAGATATGAACACACTGTAGACAAAAAAGAGCATATGCCTCTTTCACAATAACAAAAAAACTGACATAGTTTCCAGGTAAATGTTAGAATGCAAAACCAGAATGCCACTCAGAAGGCAAAAACTAAGAATGAAGAATGCTATTGAAAGAGAAAAGCAGAAGGAATAACCTGGAGTTGAGAAGCTCACATTATCTTGGAAACTATCTTTTTTTTTAATTCTAGTTTTAAGAAAATTAGCATATTTTTAGCTCATCCAGAGTCATATTTTTGAGCATTCTGGCCACAGATTATATTAAGAGTATATCACACAAAGAGACTCCAGTATTCAAATACATACACACAACTGAAAAATATTCATAAACAATATATATCTTACTTCATGGCATGAATTCTACTGCACCATTATATTCTTTCCTATATTTGCTTTGTAAACTGATTTCATCTTGTTAGTGGGTTTTGACATACAGTTTGAAAACGTACTAGACGAGAAATGTGCTGGACACACATACTGGAGACAGCATTGTGCACTCTGCAGGGCGTCTGTGAGCAGCAATTTGCAGTAGCCCTTTTCTCTACAGTAAGATTCATCCTTGGCTGTTGGAAGAAGCAAGAACCTCACAAATGAAATGAAATGATCATTACAAGCTTTTTACTCTTCTAAGCCGAGGATTTTGTGGAATCTCTAGCTATGGCCCAACTGTTAAGATTCATACAAAGTGATTTCTTGATTCATTTAATAATCTAAGTGAATGTTTTAGATAAATCACTAGATAAGTCACATTGAATCATTCTGTTCTGAATGAATCTAAAAGATCTTAGAAGGGAAAAGAGTTTATTTGATTAATGTCTGATACATGATGCCTAAACAAATAATATTTACATCAAGACAAGTACTTTTTAAACTTAGTCCATTGTTACCATTAAACGATACCTTACAGAATTTCCTAAACTATTTTATATCACAATGATTTTACATATTTGTAGAAAAGCATAAGTCTGAAATGAAAGCACTGCTAAATAGATATTTTCTCTTTTTTCAGATAATATTTCTAGTATAAGAAAAAAAATCCAAATTTTCTAGAGGATTTTAGTTTAACTTCTATTTAATAACCCATTTTTCCTCTTTTTGTTAAATTAAATTTATAATGTCTAAGATAAAACCTGAAACAACTTGGAAGAAGACACTTAGAAGTATGTACAATTGTTTTTGAATAATTACATCAATGTTGAGGAGTTCACAGGAATATTTATAGGGTTCAAGATTCAAAACAAATGTAAGGATTCCTGCTGCTGCACGTAAAGTTTTGGATGGGTTTTCAGACACAAGCACTACTGTAAGTCTAATTTGAAGACTACACTTTCTGAGATGCTATTTATATTTTCAATTTACATCTAGAATGCAGGTTTCAAAAAGAGTGAAAATTAGTAAAAATAAACATCACAATGCTTTGCTTCTAAAGGTATTTAGTTTGAATGTCTTCGTTTTTATTAATATACATAAAATAATATTTTATAACACACTGTAACTTGACTAAAAGAGGGATTTCTAAAATATGTAAACCTCTTAGAAACCTGAATTTTATTGCAAATCAATAGGCAAAATTATCCTTATCAATTAGTAGAGGTGGGCTGGGGATACGGCTCAGTTGGCAGAGTGCTTGCCTGGAATGCACAGGCCCTGGGTTCAATTCCCACCACCACCAAAAAAATTAAAAAATAAAAATAAAAATGGGGCTGGGTTGTAGCTTGCCTAGCATGTGTGAGGTGCTGAGTTCGATTCTCAGCACCACATAAAAATAAATAAATAAATAAAAATAAAGGTTCATCCACAACAAAAAAATATACATAAAAAAATGCTAACAACATATTTAAAAAAATAAAGAAGGCAGAAATAGTACAAAAGCCAAATTATCTACTAATATTAAAAAAGTCAACCCTTTCTATACTCCAACTCAGTTTTTCATTTTGATTTTTACCTTCTTTTAAATTGAGTATTGGTGATGCTACCTAAACATAGGCTTTATCTTTGAGGCAAAAATCAAAGAGAAATTTGTGGTAGAAAATAAATCTATAAATATAAAGTGCTCATAATTATTTTACCACATATCCACATATTATTTTTTGTTAAGAATGTATAATTACAACAAATTTTTAAGAAAATGTATAAATTCATAAAGATTTTCTGTATACCTGAGAAGTTTTTTTTGTTGTTGTTGTTTTGGGTTTTTTTGTTTGTTTGTTTTTGCAGGTAAGTGAGAAGGTTTTTTTTTCTTTTTATACCTCCTGTTACATGTGTATGTGTCATAAAATTTCTTGATCAATCCAAAATTGACACAAATCACAAATTGGTCATATGAAAGGAAAGTTAACACAACAATGATTGATGGTCTATTTCTTTCTTCTTTTTCTTTCTTTCTTTCTTTCTTTCTTTCTTTCTTTCCTTTTTTTTACAGATGTGTCTGATAGCATATACCAAACAAATTGACAAAATCTTAAGCATCAGAAAAAAATGTTCATATATTTAATTAACCATCTAGTTGTATAGTTGAAATTAAGGGAGTGTAGTAGTTAAGGCCATCATCCTTGAGTTCAAATCCTGGCTCCAACCAGGATTCCTAATGTGTTTGAATCTGACAAAAATGTCTTAATCCCTCAGTCTTTTCAGTTTACAGGTGCAAAATTGAATATCTCTTACCATAGTCAATAGAATAGATTGAAGTGCTTAAAACTGTGAATAATCTACATTTTGTCCTACATTTGCTTTTTTGGTCCCTTTCTAAGTGTTTGTAGGTAACTATAAAAGAAACCATCTATAAGGTAATTTATAAATAATAAATACTTATTTCTTACAGTTTTGGAGGCTTGAAGGTCCAAAATCAAGGCAGTAGCAGATGCAGTGTTTGATGAGGGCAAGTTGCTCATAGATGGTACGTTCGTTTTATTTCCACCCAGGGAGGGAAGAGCACAGGATCTTCCTTTGATTTCTTGTATAATGGCACTAATCACATTCACGAGCACTTGCGTTTATGATTCAATCTCCTCCCAAAGGCACAATTCCTTAATCCTAACAGGTTTGAAATGACTTTTTAACATATAAATTTCAGAGAACACAAACATTCAAATTATAACAGTCTATCATAGCACTAGGATCATGCTGAAATAGATATCCATCAATAAATTGACTAACATTTGTTGACACTGAACATATAAAGAATGTAAGTAAGAGATGCACTTAAAATCTGGGTGAGTATATGGTTTAAATATGAGGTGTTCCCCCAAATCTCCTGCATTAGGACACGATGTTCAGAGGTGAAACATCAGATCATGAGAGCTGTAACCTAATCAGTTGAGATGAATAATTTGAATGGACTACCTGGGTGGTAACTGAAAGCAGCTGGGTGTGGCTGGAGGAGGATGGGTCCCTGGGTGTGTGCCTTGGCAACTCTGCTTCTTATCTTCTGGCTCTTTCTTCTTTCTCTCTGCTTCCTGGCTACCATGAAGTGAGAAGCTTTTCTTACACCATTGTCCTTGGACCATGTTGTTCTTCTTCATCTTGGGCCCAAAGGGATGGAGTCAGCCAACCATGGACAGAAACTCTGAAACTATGAGCACAAAATGTAACTGTTTGTCCTCAAAATTGGTTTTGTTGGGTATTTTGGTCATAGCAATGTAGTCATAGAGGCACTAAGATAGAAATAATCACAAATACTCCTTGACTTATGATGGAGCTATGCCCTGATGAACTCATCAAAAATTGAAAATATCACTAGATTGGGAATGCATTTAATACACCTAACTTACCAAACATCACAGCTTGGCCTTCCTAAACTTAAAAGTGCTCAGACCACTTACATTAGGATACAGTTTAGCAAAACCATTTAACACAAACCTATTTTATAAATAAGTTTTAAATATTGCATGTAATTTATTGAATACTGTCCTGAATATTAAAAAAAAATGTTCTTTTTTTTGGGGGGGGTACTCACCATTAACAAATGGTTAATAAACACTAGCTTTCTATTGATCCTGAATCACTTTCACATCATTGTAAATTCAAAAAATCTAGGTCAAGCTATCATAAGTTGCTGATCATCTGTAAATGTTTGTATTTGGTCACTGAATTATTGAACTAAGAAGAATCAGTACTTGAAATAATATTTTATCATAAAATTAATACTTTTCCATTCCTTCACTCACTGTGCCCCAATGGTTACCTAATATCTTTCGTACACAGATACCCATCTACAAAAGGACAAGAAATGATGGACTTTTGTTATCAGCTTATTTCTTATAGCAGAAGGGTAAGTAAAGTCAGCATTACATTATAATCTCTTGGCAAAGAGAATACTTTTAGCAATTTTAGGAGCAATGCTAAAAAAATGAAAGATCCAGGGTATAGCAACAGTCAAAGTAAAAATAAACCACAATCAAAATAGCAATTATAGTTTGGAGACACAAGTTGTGACTTTGAAATCACATCTTTATAACAAAATGCAGTTAGAATGAAAAATAAGGTTGTCTGTAAGTATATGTGATTGTTTTCACTACAGATTTTTAGTCTGGAAAAATGGCAAGGAGACTCCCAAACTATGATGAAACCAAATCGTCCCAAAATAGAATACAATCAAGGAGAAAAAGAGAAAAGTACCAGTGGTCCCAAGTAATAACCACACAGAGCTTTTCAATAATTACTTACAGATAACTGCTAGATCTTACTCCTCAGTAAGACTCAGGGGATAGGAACAGTTGATGCAAGATATACATAGGACTACAGAATGTTTTGAGGAAAAGACTTTCCTGTTTTCTGTTTGGTTCTTCTAGAAGATGGAAACTCTAAAGAAGCACTTAAATAGAGGTTTCCCTAGCTCTAGGAAAGTATCAAAAACATCTGATAAGTTCAATCTAGAAAGCTGTAAAACAATAATTGTAGTAATCAACTAGTAATCAACGTCATCATTGAAGCACATAGTAATAATAACCATAATTTCAAGAAAGGTGAATATGGAAAAGTAAATATTAAACTTGTGGTATAATATTAAATAAAATTTAACCAATGTTTGCCCATCTGGGGAATTTAAATATAGACTACAAATTTCTTTCTTTAATAGTGATAAACCTGTCTGAAAATTTTCAGAGAAATACCGCTTAAACAATTTTGTAAAATGAATCAATTAGAGGTCAAACTAATAATATGAAATTTTCTTATAATGTAACAACCTAAGGAAAAAGTTAATAATTTCCACATATGATTAGCCTAGAGACTTCTGTTTGCTTTTTAAATGTTATATCTAAAAGATTAATTGCACCACATGTACAGTATTGAGTTAGGAAAAGAAAACCAACCTCACAACTTTATGGTAATGATGTCTAATAAGTTTTAATTGATAATGCTAATTCCTGGTACAGAGGATATTACTTGGCACAAATTCCTCCTCAAATTATAGCTGTTCTAAGAAAATTAAATGTTTTACTTTTGAAAGTTAATCAAGAATGTTTTCAGTAAAGTTCTCTGATCTTAAAAGAAGAGAAAAATTGAGAAAGAAATATTAAAATTAAAGCATTGTATAGCACCAAGAATTCAGTCTGTCTATTTAGCCAATTTTTAAGTAGGGGCATCTCATAACCAATTCACACATCAGAGACTTGTTTTCTGAGGTACACGATCTGTGTGTCTCTTCGCATTTTTAAAAATATATTAGTAACATATTTAAACATGTAAGTGTCAAAAGAATGATATTAGCATGTATATGTGCCTTTTCTCCTAAAGAAGGCTACAAGATATTTTAAAAGAGTGAAAGGAAATCTTTTACTTTTAACATGATATTTTCCTTAAAATTTCCCTAAATTCTAATATTTTAGGATAACGTACCAAATGATGTTTATGATAGAACAGGCTAATCACTCTGTTCTGTATACAGAGAGTACAAAAAAAAGTGTGTGTGTGTGTGTGTGTGTGTGTTTAATATATATTTGGGCTTGTTGGAAAGCCTATATAGAGGTTTCTGGAAAGTTTTATAGTAAGCATTAGTTGAAAACACTTGGAAGCAAGTTTACCTTATTCAAATCATGTGTCTCCCTTTGAGACAGGTGTCAAGGTCAGGCTGTCAGTGTAGGTAATGAATGCTGGAAGTCCATAGGATGATGACTGGTCATCAAAGAGAGAATGAAGGACTGCTAGTGATTCTTCTCCATACTCATGCTCCTACGCATATCTGGGAAAGAAAAAGAAGACAATGATTCAAGTGGGGAGTTCTAGCATCTATAAAAAGCAACTTGGGCCTCTTTTACTGGCCCTTGGCTCCAAGGACCTCTTCTCTCCAGAGAAGTCTGTCTCTATCACTTTCCTAAATAAAACTTGCTTGCTACACTTGCCTAGGCCATTCTCTTGGTGTTCATTCTTCTACTTTAGGGAACAAGAACTCGATCCCCACCAGATGGTATTATTTTCACATTCCATGATGTATGCATGGTGTCTCATACAGAGAGTCTAGTTCTCTGCCAATGGTTTTCCCCTTGCTGTAAAGGGACATCATTGTAACACAGGATGTGGATAAAAGGATGGCTTGAGTTGGCATGCATGGTGCTTTATACCTGCTTGTGTTTAATGACCTGCCACAGGCCCGTTTTTTGATTGAGGCAAGAGGTGTTCCAAGTAGACAAGGGCTACTCAGGAGAAGCAGCTTTCTGGACCCATTTGCATTGCACATCAAGCTACCCGCTTTGGTAACTAGATTAACCTTTCTGAGATTCAGTTTTGCCATCTGGAAAATCATACCCAGCCTAGATCATTGGTTTTGAATCTGTTCTCTGTAGTTTTAAAGGATCCCAGCAGGCTATCTGAGGGCCCTGGTGCAGGAAGGAGGAACTGTATTTTGAGCTGATTTTCATACTGGAGATGCTCCAAAGATTTCTGAACCTTGAAAATAGTATAAATGGGTGGAAATAACTGAATGAGATGGCCTTCAAGGTTTCTTCTTGCTCTGTTTACCTGTGAAATGTGTTCCCTTCCTCAGTGCAGTCATTTCATGTTAAGAAGCCTCAACCTGGATTTGATTTATTGTATCTGCTTACAACTTGGCGTGATTTCTATTTTTTAGTGATAGTTTCCTACCACCACCTTCTACAAGCAGACCTCCTGTGACTTATTACATAATGGATAATCATATGAATGTTGAATACATTTGACAGTGTCCATTTTTTAAAATTTAATTTTAAATAAAGAGATATATTTCTCCATTTTTCCTGTAATTATCCTCAAAGAAAACATGTTATAGCATGTCACTTCAGGTCTTCATTTCTGTTAGTCTTCCAAATTCCTCCAGAATAGCTTTGTTTTGCAGTGCTAGATTTTTGTCCTTAGAATATTTCATTGGGAAAGCAATCTGAAGCAAGAGAACAATTTAAATTCTTTACAACTGACTAAATATAACATAAATCTGAAAGCACTTGGGCCTCTGAAGTATCCAAGTTCCTAGAAAAAATACCTATAATATACACCTTTCTTACTTTGCAAGATTACTGAAACATTTTCCTATGGAGTTTAACATCCAATAAATATCACTTTTAGAATATCATTTATTTGTACTCCCAGGTGTGCCTTTCGAATAGCTTGACATCATATATTCACATTCAGATGTACAGACTTTCTGAGATTCTGCCTAAAATTATTTTAAAATATTTTTTAAAAGTAGATAAAATATATAGATAATTTAATTCCCTTTAAATTATTGAGTTCTTTAATTTCTGAAAAAAATAATAATGCCTAAAATTTTATGTCAATGGGAAATCAAAGAGCATCCTTAGAAACTCTGAAAGTTTCTGTTCTTCTTTTCCAAAAGACCCTCTGATTTCTAAATCTGCATAATTTACAAAAAGGCTAATGAATGTATGAGAGGGGTTTATCACATGACATAAGATATTCTCTACAATTTGTTAACATCATTTTACTCTCTCTACATATGTGCTATATGTGTACACACAATAGTTTTCCAGGATTATGCAAGGGACATTAGCTGATACTAACTAAAATCTGCAAAAGGTCAAATCCCTTACATAAAATGATGTAGTATTGGTAGAACCTGTGCACATTTTCTTTTATATTTTAAATCACTTTTAGGTTACTTGTAGTGGTTAATATGATGTAAATACAAGGTAGGTAGTTGTTATACTATATTGTCTAGTGAATAAAAAGAAAAGAAAGTCTGCACATATTTATTACAAATGCAATATATTTTTCTGAATATTTTCAATCCACAGTGGTTAAATCAATGGATGAAAAACCTTCATACAGAGGAACAAATGTACACACACACACACACACACATACCGCACACACACACTTGTCCTATTTAAATTAAATTAAGTTATAGTCTGCAATGCCTTTTCTCTGGCCCTTCTGAGTTTCCCTAAGCTGAGTTGGATTGTTCCCATTCATCACAAAAGAATTTTCCCTTAAGGGTCAGAGTTTTCCCCTTTCTCTGCCTGGAGGCTTTCTCCAGGGTCGCTGGGAGCTTTTTAGTCTCCTCTTAGGAGACACCAGAAGGTCCTAAGATTTACCCTTCCCCAGTGGCAGCCTTCAACAAAAGATGACATAACCCCCAAAGAACTTCTAAGGCTATGCTTGGTGCCATGGACCTTCCCAGTGAGGCTGAGCCAATTTCCCCTTTGCAGCTGCTCTGAATACACCAGGGCTGGCTTCCTTCCTTCTCTCACTTTCTCTACCCGCCCCCAGCTTATGCTTTTTGGGAACACCTCCCAAATTATCTGCATTCCGATCCTGTCTAAGGACCTCTTTTAGAGGAATGTAAACTAAGAAACCAGTTCTACTCTATTATCAACATGCTTCCAAATAGTGCTTTATATTTGTGCAATGGTCATCGCCTTATGCAATTATTATTTTTTAAGTAGAATATGGGTACTTTGCTTTGATTTTAAAGAAACACCAGGGGAATCTATGTTTGGAAACAATTCAGCAATTATTAAATTTATTATTTATGTGAAGAAATTGAGAGCAAAAATATTGAAATTTGCATTGTACTCAAGGGCAAATACTAAATAGGAATCAAACAAAAATCTACAATTTCTTTCCAAAAAGAAAGTAGGCCATGACTTTGAGTCTATTTTAACTGCAGATTTCCTGTTTTTATAAATAAATAAATAAAAAAGAAAAAGAAAAAGTGGATTGTATGGAAACAACTGTCTAGTCTCTAAAAAAAAGAAAAGTATCTTGATATTTTCTTTGTCTCTTTGGTGGATAGTCCCATCCATAACTTTAAGTTACTCTTTCAAAACTTATTTAGCACTTGAAAAATACACATCAATCCAAGTGAAAGTATCTATGTATGTAGACATTGCTCTAAAGCAAATCTTAAGCCTGTGTCCACACTGAGAGGTTTATCCCGGCTTCTTTTTGTTATGACATTCCATCATTCATTGACTGCCCAATTTAGCTTGTTTTTCTATTTCCTGTTCTTTTTCCTCATCTACCAAAAAAATAGCATTTCTAAAATTCCTAAATCTACATTCAATAAACCCAACCACTCCCTTAAAAAACTAGACCAGTGGTCCACCTAATGTTTTGAACACAGCCCTTGCTGCTCTGCCACTGAGGCTTATTTTAAAGTGAAAATATTTTCTGTTCCTATTCTCCCTCTCCTCCTCCCTATCATAGGACAGGGAACAGGATTACTTTTTCCCATTCTAGGCTAGTTATCTTTCTTTAAGCATACACCCTACACAGGAACCAAGTAATCCAGACTTCAGGGATGGCTGCAGAAGATCTAAGAAATGACTATTTCCCAAGTTAACAAATGAACCACAAACCACCCCCTTCCATGCAGGCAACCCAGGGAATACCTGCAATGAATCTCTTCTTTAAAAATCCTCTTTTCTTCTTGAGCAGCAGTATCCCAGCCTCTGGGACAGGAGTCCCCTGTGCTTCATCGTCTCTAGCAATGCAACAAACCTTTTTCATTTTTCTGAAAACCTCGTCTTCATTTTTGAATTGGCATCAGGCACAAAGAATGAGCTTTCAGTAACAGAAATAAACGGAGATAAACTTATTTCAGGGTGTGTTTCCAGTCACTTCTAAGAGAGAAGAAGTCATCACATAACCTTACTCACAAAACATTTGTGTAGAATTATATTCATTATTAAAGATTATTTCATTAATAAATATTAATGCTCATTAATAAGCATTAGGGAATCAAGGGTTTCCTCCTAATAATATTTACCATTTATATTATCCCATGTTAGTGCCAGTGGACAGGCTTTCAAAACAGGAAAACTGGTCTTTACAGGAATTTAGAGTTAAAAATTGGGTTTATAAAAAGAGGACAGGACACACACACACACACAGGAAAAAAAAACACACACACACACTATTTGGCATTGTTATGAGCACGAGTTGGGATGGAGCTCATGTTTCATTGAGTGTCAGAATGTATGCAACAAACGCCCCTAAAGATTCAGAATTTCCTGTGCAGAGGGCCTGGAAAGGTAAGAAATGCTGATTAAGTCTTAGAGCTCTCCTCCTTTTAAAGGCCCTTAAGGAGAAGTTGATAAGCTCCTCTTGATTGGTTTTGACATTTCAATTGTCTCATGGAAGGTGCAGGCTAGATTATGGATTATGCAGCCACTTTCTGCAAGATGGCACCTCATGCGTTTTCTGTGAAACATGCTAGGATGGCTGTCCTCTGCTTGGCTTCATCAACCTTCCTGTCCCTCCTCTGCTCTCCCCTCTCTAGTCTTTGCTCTCTCAGCATAATGAACAGGCTGCTGTGAACACCCACTGACACTGAATGTAGTGCATTCTCTTCCTACAGGTTAAATTGTTGGTGCATAAGAGCAAGTGTGTATTTCAAATTGTCAGGACCTTTTTCTAAGTGGCTTTGCAAGTTTATTCTCTCGCCTGTACCCACTAAAGTTTTTAGTAACTCCACACTCTTGCTAACATCTGGTGCTGACCATCTCTACCATTTCAGCCATTCTGGTGGGCAGTGATCTCATGGTTTTAATTTGCATATCACTTAAGAAAAGTAAGACAAAGTATTTAGGGGGCCTTTGCATACCTTCCTTTTTATTTGTCTTTCTTTTTATTATTGAGTCATAATTTTTTATATATTTTAGATAGCAATTCTTTGTTAAATATTAATATTATGGGTATTTTTCCTGGACAATGGCTTGTCTATTCCTCTTCCTCTTCATGTTTTCTGGTAAGAAGATTTTAGGGGGCTGAGATAGTGGCTCAGTGGCAGAGCTCTTGCCTGGCATGGATGAGAAACTGGGTTCAATTCTCAGCACCACGTGCAAATAAATAAAATAAAGGTTCATTGGCAACTAAAAAAATATTTTTTTAAAAAAGAAGATTCTAAAGTTTTTATGAAGTAAACTTATCCATTCGTTGGAGAAAACCTACCTTGGATGTAGCATTTCTGTATATCTTCTGAGTGAAGGATACTGAAAGCTTTGTCCAATAAACTTTGCAAAGCTGTTCTGGGGCAAGGTGTGCATTTGTTTATTTTCTAGGCAAATAAAAAACTAATGTGTCCTTTCCTTCCTCATAGACATTTTAGAGAGATTTAAAAAAAAAAGGCCTTCTTCCAGACTAGAAGGCAGATTTGTTTGTTGACTGAGATAATGAGTTTAATGTGTCTCTCCAGAAGGGAGTAGGCAGTGACCCAGAAGTGCACTATAAGATGGGTGGAGGATGGTTGGGGCAGGGCACTGAGAGCTATGGTCCTCCGGTAGGACACAGGCCTGCAGTAAACTCCACACACTTGGATCTGCCTCTGTGTCACTCTGTGGGACTTGGGGCACAAAGAGAAACTCAGGCTGCTAACTCTGCTTAGGGTCATACATTTTTTAAGCAAATGTGGGCTTGTTTGCCTACCGAACAAATCTATGAAAAAGCAAGACTTAGCCCAACTGATTTAGTAGCTGCTTCCTCTATGGAAGGGCTTGACCATATAACATCATTTTTTTTTAAATTTTATGGTTATTGTTCTCTTTGTTTTATGTAGGAAACAGTGGTGTAATCCCTAAGTAATGAAGATGTATCAGGATATCAAATTTTTTTTTCTAGAAGTTTCATTTTCTTTCTTTTAAGAAAAAAATTTTAAGTTTAATTATTTTATTGGCGCATTATAAATATACATGATAATGGGATTTATTATGACATATTTGTATATGCACATAACAGATTGATCATTCATAATACCTTGTACATATTATTTCCCTCCCTAGCCCCTTCTCTTGATCTGCTTGCTTTACTGATATTGCTTTCATTATTATTCTTTCAATTAGTTAATTATGATTATATATGTAAGTGGGATTCATTGTGGTATATTCATATATGAACATAGCATAATTTGGTAGATTTTGTTCCCCATTACTTCCCAGGTCTACTCATCCTCCCTCCCTCATGATCTGCTTCCTCTATTAGTGTCCCTTCTATTTTCCATGAGATCCTATATTGTTTATTTCATTTTTTTCTCTCCCCCCAACCCCCTCACCTGCCTCACTTCTCCATGTGAGGAAACATACCACCCTGGACTTTTTGAGTCGGGCTTACTTCACTTGGCACAATGTTCTCCAGTTTGATCCATTTACCAGAAAATGGTATAATTTCATTCCACTTTGTGGCTGAAACTCCATTGTATACATATACTATATATATATATATATATATATATATATATATCATATTTTTTCTTTTTCTTTTTCCATTTATCTGTTGAGGGGCACCTAGGCTGGTTCCTTCATCTGCCTATTGTGAATCATGCTGCTATAATCATTGATATAAATGCATCACTATAATATACAAATTTTAGAACTTTTGAATAAAAAAATTAGAAGAGAAATAACAAGGGCATATGGTTGTTCAACCTAGGCTTTTGAGTATTCTCCATACTGCTTTCCAAAGTGATTGTACTAATTTGCAGTCCCTCTAGCAATGTATAATGAATAAGTGTACCTTTTCCCCCTCATCCTTGCCAGCAATTGTTATTTATAGTCTTGATTATTGATACTCTAATTGAGATGAAATATCTGAGTGGTTTTCATTTGCATTTGCCTGATTGCTAAGGGTGATGAACATTCTTTTCATATATTTATTGGCCATTTGTATTTCTTATTTTGTGAAATATCTGTTTAGATTCTTTGCAATATTTATTAATTTATTGATCCTTTTTTGGTGTTAAGTCTTTTGAATTCTGAATATTAATTCCCTGTTGGTTGTAGTTGGAAAAGATTTTCTACCATTTTCTTTTCATGTTATCAATTTTATTTCCTTTGCTGTTCAAAAGCTTTTTAATTTGATGCCACCACAATTTCTGATTATTGGTTTTATTTCTTGAGACTTAGGGATCTTTTTAAGAAAGTCAGTGCTGGCACCAAAGTTTTGGAGCGTTGACGCCTTTTTTTAAATTATTATTTGTTTGTTTGTTTGTTTGAGTAGTTGCAAAATTTCTGGTCTAATTCCAAGGTCGTTGATAAATTTTGAGCTGACTTTTGTGCAGGGTGAAACATTGGGATCCATCTTTATTATTTTACCTATGTATATTCATTTTCCCACCACTGTTTATTAAATGGTCTCCCTTTCCTCTAACCTATGTTCTTAACATCCTTGCCAAGTAACAGATGATGGCATGTGAGTTTGTCTCTGTGTCTTCTATTCCACTCTATTTGTCTTTATGTCTGTTCTTCTGCGTTGGCAGAATACCAAGCACTTTTTGTTACTACAGCTCTGTTGTATAATTTAAGCTCAAGTATTGTGATGCCTCCAACATCACTCTTGATGCTCGATATTGCTTCAGATATCCATACTCTTTTATTCTTCCAAATTAATTTTAAGAGTGTTTTTTCTAGTTCTGTGAGGAATTTCAGTGATATTTGAATGAGGATTCCATTGAATCTGTAGAGCACTTTTGGTAGTATGCTATGGTGACAATATTAATTCTGCTTATCCAAAAACATGAGAGGTCTTTCTGTTTTCTAAAGTCTACTTCAATTTCATTCTTCAGTGTTCTATAGTTTTCATTGTAGAGTTCTTTCACCTCTTTAGTTAGATTGATTCCCAAGCTTTTTTTTTTTTTGAGGTGATTTATTTTTTAGCAGATTCATCATCAGAGTATAGCAGTATGATTGACTGATCTTGGGTCCTGCTACCATGCTGAATTTATTTATTAGCTCTAAAAGTCTTCTGATGGAGTTTCTTGGGTTTTCTAAATATGAGATGATGTTGTCAGCAAGATCATCAGCAAACAGAGATATTTGAGGTCTCCTTTTCTTATTTTTATTGTTTTTCTGTTCTTCTATTGCCGGATTGCTATGTTTAGATTTCCAAAGACTATGTTGAAAAAGAGTAGTGAAAGAGGGCATTCTTGTCTGTACCTGTATTTTAAAGAATATGCTTTCAGGTTTTTCTCCATTTAATATCTGAGAAACAAAAAGTATAGTGGTTCATTTTCAGAATATAATATTTAGCCTTAAGTGTAAAATTGGAATGTAAGAAATGCAGCCAGAAGGAAAAAAAGAGCAGAATGGAAAAATACAAGCAGCTAACTCAAACCATAGCACCAAAGCCTATGGATGCGGCAGCTCCAAATTCCATGCACCTGAGCAGCCCCTTGACAAATGGGAGGTGGGGGAAGTGACTGGTCTAACCAAGGGACACAAAGTAACACATATACAGATATACATTTTCAAATATACAAATCTATATATTTTCAAAATAGTTTCTGATTATCATTTGGATTTCAGTAGAATCTATGGTGATATTTCTTTTTCTCATCTTGAATTTTATTAATTTGAAGTTTTTCTTCTCTTTCTTTTGGTTAGTTTCACTGAGGTTTTATCAGTCATGTTTATCCTTTCATAAAACCAACAGTTTTGTTGATCTTCTGAAATTTCTTTTATTCTTAATGTGATTGAGCTCAGCTCTGATTGTAATTACTTCCTTCCTTCTACGGATTTTGTTGTTGGTTTGTTCTTTTTCTAGGTCTTTGAGATATAATGTTAAAATACATATTTGGTATCTTTCTATTTTTTTTGATGTATGAACTCAGTGCTATAAACATTCCTCTTAGAACTTCCTTCAAAATGTCCTAGAGATTTTGATACGTTATAACATTCTCATTTACTTCTTAGAATTTTTTTATTTCTCACCTGATTTCTTCTGTTATTCATTCATCATTCAAAAGCATATTATTTAATCTTCAGGTATTACAGCGGTTTCTATTTTTTATCTTATTATTCATTTCTAACTTAATTCCATTGTGATCTCATAGAATGCAAGGTATTACTTCTGTTATTTTTATTTGCTAAGGTTTGCTTTTTGACCTAAAAATGTTGTCTATTTTAGAGAATGATCCATGTGCTGCTGAGAAAAAAGTGAATGATCATTAAGATGATCATATGAGTGCTCGCTTCGGCAGCACATATACTAAAATTGGAACGATACAGAGAAGATTAGCATGGCCCCTGCGCAAGGATGACACGCAAATTCGTGAAGCGTTCCATATTTTTGGTGGGACTGCAAACTGGTGCGGCCAATCTGGAAAACAGTATGGAGACTCCTGGGAAAGCTGGGAATGGAACCACCATTTGACCCAGCTATTGCCCTTCTTGGACTTTTCCCTGAAGACCTTAAAAGAGCGTACTACAGGGATACTGCTACATCGATGTTCATAGCAGCACAATTCACAATTGCTAGACTGTGGAACCAACCCAGATGCCCTTCAATAGATGAATGGATAAAAAAAATGTGGCATTTATACACCATGGAGTATTACGCAGCACTAAAAAATGACAAAATCATAGAATTTGCAGGGAAATGGATGGCACTAGAGCAGATTATGCTTAGTGAAGCTAGCCAATCCCTAAAAAACAAATACCAAATGTCTTCTTTGATATAATGAGAGCAACTAAGAACAGAGCAGGGAGGAAGAGCAGGAAGAAAAGATTAACATTAAACAGATACATGAGGTGGGATGGAAAGGGAGAGAAAAGGGAAATTGCATGGTAATGGAGGGAGACCCTCATTGTTATACAAAATTACATATAAGAGGTTGTGAGGGGAATGGGAAAATAAACAAGGAGAGATATGAATTACAGTGGATGGGGTAGAGAGAGAAGATGGGAGGGGAGGGAGGGGGGATGGTAGAGGATAGGAAAGGTAGCAGAATACAACAGTTACTAATAGGGCATTATGTAAAAATGTGGATGTGTAACCGATGTGATTCTGCAATCTGTATTTGGGGTAAAATTGGGAGTTCATAACCAACTTGAATCTAATGTATGAAATATGATATGTGAAGAGCTTTATAATGTTTTGAACAACTAATAAAAAAAATTAAAAAAAAAAAAAAGATGATCATATGATTCTTATGTATTGATGTGGTGAATTACACTTATTGACTTCCCTATGTTGAATCAAACTTGCATCCCTGGGATGGATCCCACTTGATCATGATGCAAAATATTTTTGATGTGTTTTTGTATTGGGTTTGCCAGAATTTTATTGATAATTTTTGTGTCTATGTTCATTAGAAATATTGGTCTGAAGTTTTCTTTCTTTGATGTGTCTTGGCCTGGTTTGGGGATCAGGGTGATATTGGCCTCATAAAATGATTTTGGAATTATTGACTCTTTTTCTATTTCCTGAAATAAATTGAAATAATTTTTTTTGTATATTTTTATATGCAATAAACTGATTATAGGGAATGAGTGAGACGTTCCCATGACCTAAGCTCATGCTTCCTGCCAAAGTAGAGAAACACCTTGGAGAACTGTGAAAACACTGGCTGATTTAAAATCTCTTGGACTTTATCTGTTGTGGTTAGATTTGAACAAAGATTTAGAGGTCAAGAGTTTAGAATTCCAATCTTCGGAATCCCAGGATGGTGTACCTTAACAAAATTGGGTTGAAATAAGCCCAGCTGAAGGGGCAGGGGACCTTCCTTCCACTCCATTAGGGCAGACTGGACAGGCCAAGATGCATTGCAGGAAATAAATAATTTTTGCTGCAGTTTCTGGAAGAAGAAGTGTGCCCATTTCGTAAGATAACATAACAGATGGAGTTGGCAGGACAGAAGCCTTGTCACAGAACATAAGGTCAGAAAAGGGGAGAAGTCCAAATGACCTTCGCAGGTGTGCAGCTCATCAGTGATAGAATTGTCAGGAAGGGTGTTATCAAGATGAATCTAATGACTAACACCTTGCAGGAAGCTGGTTGCTTTGGTAATCGGTGTCTGTCTAGGTGAGTCGCCCATGACTTTGAAATAACAGCCCGTGGTGGAGGTTATCAGCAAAGAGAATTAAAGGAAGCCTTGCAGCTGGAACTCCGACTCCCCAACTATTCATTCTGCTGACAGGCTGGCTTCCAGTTTAATTTCTGCTTAGCAGTACATCACCAGGAGTTTGTTGCTGATTTGCAGTTTCCTTTGGTGACATTCTTTGATTCTTTAGCTGCCTTCCCTGGCAGTTAAGATGTCCCATACTACTTCATGCTGTCATAAAAATGGAAAAAATCATTAGAAAATATTCTAGCACCATTTTAGAGGTGCATCTTTCAAAGTATAACCCAACAAGTATTCCAGGATCCCAGATCCCTCTGAAAAGACGGGGATATAATGACTATATTGACAAAGCCAGGCTGCAAATGCTGAGACTCTTTTGCCAATGTACTAATTCTTGTGTAAACAATCACATTTGCATGAATTAGGAACAAGCATAACTTTTGCTTATAGATTACCCTTTTATTTACAATTTACCCTTTTTTCTGAAATATAATTTCATGACATAGATAGTAGATAGAGTTCCCTACCCCTCAAAAAAGTCACTATGATTTTGATTTATTCTGCAATAAAAATTTAAACATAAAACTTTTTATGTTTCCTAAAATCTGCAACCTTTTTGCTTGGCTCTTGATCTTGGGAATCTGGATGTGCTAAAACCATGACCCAGTTTAATTTATTCAAGCAAATACAGATAAAGAAGTAGCTGCTTTAGTTTTTACATTGCATTTTTACCTGCATTAGGCCAATTAACTGCTGTTTGGGCAGTGCCAAAACATTAAGAGAGTTAAAGACCAAATGCATTTTGTGGAGTACTCTAAGGACTGTGATAGTCATCTTGAATTCCCAGCATGGTGGTCAGTGTTGGCCTATTGTGACCTTGGCTGGAGCAGAGTAAGGGATGGCTAGTCAGGGTTGTGCAACTCCTCCCCACAGGACACCTGCAAAGCCAACACTTTTTTACACTTTGGTTAGTGTGGTGTATCTGACAATATGTGCAGTTCTTCCTTGAATGAGGTTTTTCTTTCTATCTGTGCAATGACTGGAACCACTTTAGTTACCTGAGCATTTAAGGTGCCATGCAAGGTTCTACTGGAATTCCACAGAGGAATTCCACATGGGAAGGATGTATCCACCCTGTGTTAAAAGGAGTGAAGGCTTGGGTATGGAAATAGCTGGGGTCAAGGGTGGCCTGTGTGGTTCCTGATGGCAGGAGAACAGGACAGCAAGGACCTTGGGCAGAGAGTGGTGTTAGAGTCTGTAAACAAGTCTGGATGGCGCCTGGCATTTTGCCAGAGGGAGTGGTTTGTGAAGTAATGCCAGCCAGCCATTAAGTGTGGAGATTCCTTATTGGTTAACTGCTGTATCTTGTTTATGCTAATTAAGATAAGCTGTGTGGAATGTATAAATACCTCTGTTGTCCTACAATAAACTGCTCCCACTCCTGCTGTATCAGTCTTCACAAGTTCCTCGTCACACCCCCGGTCATTTTGCCCAGCCAGCTGGATTGCGGCAGATGGTGGCCTGTTATGGGGAGCCCCAGGACACTCGGGGGGAAGTGATGAAAAAAAAAAAAGCTGCCCATCCACAGATAGGACGGGAGCAAATCTGCTCGTCCCTAGGCAGATAAGGCGAGAGGAAAGATGGCCATTTTGAGAAAATGGAGAAGATTGATGCAGTATGTTTGTGTCTTGTTTTGTCTTGAAATGTTGCATTGTCTTTGTGATGAGAATATGGAAGGGGTGAGAAGTAAATTACTAAGGGAAGAAGGCACCCCAGTGGAACCAAGATTAGTTAGGGCATGTGTTGATGGAAGCCCGGGAACTCTAGTCAGAAATAAAAAGAAAGTTCAGAGGAGGAAGGGTTATCAGGAAAAAAGTTGCAACAAAAGGCTATTACTGAAAACTTTTTGTTACCAGAGGGTGCGTGAAGCCGCGAGGCGGCTGCCATGTGCGCGAGCTGGTCATGGTGCAGCAAGGTTTTTCCAAGCGGTGGCATGGGGGGGGGGCTCTTCCCCGCCCCCCGCCAGGGGAGCTGAACGCCACTGCAAGAGCCCAAATCCAAACCTAACCTGGAGGCACAGTCTCACAGGCTCTTGCTTCCTGTGCCCAGTAGCAGTTTGAGTCCAGGACACTCCCTGGTCTCTCCCCGGGGCCATCTGGGGCTGGCCAGGATGCTGCAGGCGGAAGACGGCCTGCGTCCCTGAAGTTTGATCATTTCCAAGGATTTTCTTTAGCCATCCGGAGTTCCTGCCTTCCTCCCAGGGCCGGTGAGGACGAGGGTGGAAGAATTTCCAGTGTTGCTGAGAAACAGAGGAGACTTTGGATCAAGCTAGCTGCCTGCAGAGCTTACCTGGACTGTGATTTAAGCTATCTGCCTGCAGAGCTTACCTGGACTGTGATTTAAGCTATCTGCCTGCAGAACTTACCTGGACTTTGATTTACCGGGACTGTGAGTTAATCTATTGAGACACTGCTTTATCTGGACTGAGACAACAAACTGTAATCTACAACAAATTGTAACTTGGTATCTTTGCTAACGGTGTCATTGCTGGTATAATTTTTCCAAGGGCTTCTTGCATGGAGCCATCAATTGGCTTGGTATTGTGGCATTTTGTATCCTCCCCTTCTGCTTGTAGCAGATTACTTATGGTGTTTGTGTAAAAACCACTATGGTCGTTATTTAAATTAAACAAAAGGGGGAAATGTTAGAGTCTGTAAACAAGTCTGGATGGCGCCTGGCATTTTGCCAGAGGGAGTGGTTTGTGAAGTAATGCCAGCCAGCCATTAAGTGTGGAGATTCCTTATTGGTTGACTGCTGTATCTAGTTTATGCTAATTAAGATAAGCTGTGTGGAATGTATAAATATCTCTGTTGTCCTACAATAAAGGGCTCCCACTCCTGCTGTATCGATCTACACAAGTTGTTCGTCACCCCCGGGTTATTTTGCCCACCCAGCCTGGCTGTGGCAGAGTGGCCTGACTTTGGTCACTCAGACAAGTTCTTTTGTTACACCTTTGTTGTTCTTCAACTGGCAAAAACTACTGAATTGTGTTCTGCAGTTTTCTACAGCATTCATTGAAAAATGAATATTCAAAATAACATAATGCATACAGTACCTTGAAAATAGGCCAAGGAATTGTCCAAGAAATATTTCAGAAAGTAACTTACCTTTTTAACCAAACATTCCAGTGTAAGTGTATACCTAATAAGTCACGTTTTCTGGTTATTACATAACATATGGGCTACTTAAGATGCCCAGGTGACTATTCAAAGTAGAAAAATGATCATGTAGGAAAGAGTTATTAGAGGTTGAATCTTACCCAATAAAGCCCACACGTCCAGTTCTATATGTCCTGTTGAGGGCCACAGCCTAGTAGGGATGCCGCATGGCATTTTTGCCAGAAGTAGTGGTTGAGAGGTGACGCCAGCGAGCCATTAAGATGATGACTTTTGAGTTCTCATGGAGTTCCCATTAAGTTCCGGTTGAGCTCTCGCAGAGATTCCTGAAGAGTTCGCGTTCGTTGGTGAAGTTCCGGTGGTGGGAGTTCCCTTTGGTGTAGTGTGTCCCCGGGAAGGTCGGGTGCCTGGCATTTGTTTGCAGGAGTCTGGAGAATAAAGGAGTTCCTGTTTTGAACCTACAAGGCTGTGTGGCGGCTCGGTTATTTTGTGCCAGCCAGACTGCGGCAATGTCCCAAATTAGGACCCTGGTAATGGTGCCTTAATGGATAGTGTCATAATCAAGAATATTCATGTGAAATCATCCATCAGATGAGTGTGAGACAATAACAATGTACACACCAAGGAGGTACCCAGCTCTGCAGCCTGGTCCGCTGGATGAATCCAGGAATCACAACTGACTTCTCTATTGTGCTGAGAATGAATTGATCCATAAAGACTCAAAGTCTTCCTTGCCGTTTCTATGTTTCCCAGAAGATTGCATTCCTGTGAACAGACAACCAGTCTTGTACCTCACTCGTGGTTGATATCAGAATTAGAACATGGGCATTTTTTCAAAAGAAAGAAAATGAATGCTTTAATGGGCAATCACACTTCTGTGTCATTAAGATACTGATATGAGTTGAGGAATTGAAAGCCTTATTTCTCCGAAGGCATGTGTCACAGTGGACCATTTGTGATGTTTATAGAACCATTCTCCCAAATAATGGGGAGCTGTGAGTTTTGGGCTATCTCCTGGCTGTAATTGACACGCCCTGCGAGGTAATGAGATGGTGTTTGTAAAGCGCGGCAGGGATCTCCAGTGGAAGGAGAATGTAAATAGGAGCGTTGTTGCTAGCTACCCGGACCCCATAGGCCTTGGAGCCAACGTGATGTTGGGTGGAATAGAAGGCTCACATTTTGACTGCTGCTTAGCTGGAGACCATTTAATTAAGAGCCATTTTGGAGGATATTCCTTGGTATTTTAATGAAATTCAATCCATCATGCTTATTATCGCAGTTCCAGCGCTGGCCTGCTGGCAGTGGGGAACACAGGTGAGCTCCTCTCAGTATGGCAGCCTAGGTGGCACTTCGTTAATTAGGCCATGATCAGCATCACAGCCCAGTCATTCTGGGCATACATAGCTTCTTAGTTAATGGCCGTTCATCTTCAGCCCAAGTTTATGCTTATTTATTCTCAGGAGAGAGCTGCCTTATGTGAGATCAGCCCTCATATTGGAATGTGTAGGAGTCTGAGAGTCGGGACCCAAGAACCAAAGAATCTCTACTCTCCCAGAACACTCTGAACCGACTCTACAGCCAAACACTTTAGAAGGCCATAGAACAGGGGAGGAGAGTGAGTTGACCTTACAACCCACAATCAGATGTCCTCCTAGAAGGGAGCAGTGTGTTTGTAGGCACAGCAGATGGAAGCAGGAAATGCTCCAGACACACCGAGATTAATAATCAGAATGGGAAAAAGGGCACCACATTTCCTCTTAAATTATTCAGGTGGACTCCTCACACAGGGCACCGGTGTGTGGGGGGGTGGGGGGGCTGGGTGGGGGGGGTGAGGCATTAATGTCGGAGGGCGATGAGATGAGAGGACCAGAGATGCAGAAGGGCCCAGGTGTGAAGGGGAGGGGACTTGCAATTTTGTCTAACTTGGAAGATCACAGGCGGCAGCAGACCGTTGGAAGCTTACAGTGATAGAGCTGTGAATAACATCATTATGTCTCACTGAGAAGGTACTTACAGAACAAGGAACTTCTCTTGTTCAGCTCTTGTGCTGCTCATATGCAATTTCTGCAGCTTTTCCCCCAAGATGATCCCAAAGACAGTGTCAGAGATCACTCCCCTCAGCATATTCTCCACAATTTGCTTCTAACTTGACCAGTAGAGAGTTAATATTGACTAAAAGGATCATGATTGCATTAAAGTTTTTTACTTCCTGTTTTAATAGGTATTTTTCTATGACGTTTACAGGATACAGCACACTACCTAATTTACTTAAATCTGATTAGATTGGCTGTTCCACCACCTATCTATCTGCCTCCTGGTGTTCATACAAACTGACCTCAGCACAGCTCCCCCTCCCACTTCTGAGGGTCAGCACCATATGGCTCTGGGGACCAGAAGCCAGGGGTGGCAGGAGACCCATCCCTCTTTGGCAGTAATGATGTCTTGGTACCAATGGCCCACCTTGTCTGTTACAGCAGCTCTCCTTGAGTTCTGGCACCAGGTCATATGAGGCTCGGTCATGTTCCCTGTGCCTCAGACATTGGTCATGGAGCTCACTGACCGCTCTGCCACCTGTCAGTTTCATGAAGTGTCCAGACACCTCCCTACATGCTGCCTAGAGCTGGGCACGGGGCTCCTCCACTTCCAAGTGCCTCATCCCTGCTTACAATATGCCTCCTTCAACCCACTTAGGACTTCCGTGGCCCTAAGCTTCCCGGTATGGCTGAGGGCAGAAGAAAGAGCCTTCCTTCCTAACTCAGATTCATAGCTGAGGTCCCTGTAACAAAAGGCAGAAGAATAAGAGAAAACAATACGGACGTGTTTGGCACAAATTGTATGTGACATGGGTCCTTCACAAGGAAATGAAGACCCACAGTGGGCAGTCGTGGAGAGGTGTGACGGCAGACAGGGGTGACGGCAGACAATGGTGACACCCGGGAGGACCTCAAGAGGCCTGTTATTTCAGGATTCTCTGTGTCCCTGTCTGCAGATCATGGGTGCTCCTTCCTATGTGCAAAGGGCAGACTTCCTTCTGTGAGGGCCTTAGGACCTGTATCAGGAGAAGGGGGAAGTCAGATCCCCCACTTCTGGGTTTGCCTGGAATGTCAGTGGACCAAATATGGGCAGTATGTCCTGAACCCCATCAGCTGGGAAGGATGTGATAGAGTGCGCGTCTTTTACCCAGCCCCTGAGAAGGACTGGATAATTCTCAACACCCACTACCCCAAAGGAAGGCCAAGACCCTGGGGTTAGGGAGCCTGTCTGTCCCTGTCCAGCCCTGAGGAAGGGGTTTGGGGAGGCATCCCCATTTCTCTTGAAGAGCTCAGAGGAGAGGAGGCACCTCAGTAGATGGCAAGTCCATAAAAATAGGGTGGTGTGACAACCAGACAGAACACTAATTAGTTCTCTTTATAAGAGACGTTTGAATTAACTCTGAGAAAATAAGATTTTAAAACCAGCAGTCTGTGCAGTTTGATTTGTGTTTATATCATCTTCTGTGCTTGTAGAGATAATGCCAAAGCAGTGTATCCATGTTCTCCATGTTGAACGTCTAGGTCCCAGCTCCAAGGGAAAGCAGTCCTCACCAACCTGAACAGATACACGCTATCCTTACCAACAGCTTTGAAATGCAATTCCTATAAAGAGAGTACAGGAGACCCTCAAAGATTTTTCAAGTGCTGTTGATTTCCCATCTTATTTTAACTAAGAACTACCGATCAAGCTGATGCTTACGAGCTTGTGTTTTGCATGGCTCGATGGTGTGAGTGTGTGTGTGTGTGTGTGTGTGTGTGCGCGCGCGCGCGCGCGTTTATCGTCTCCCAACCATTGCTTTCTTAGCTGCCCTGATTCTTATTTGAATTCCCTATGCCCGTCTTGTCCACTAATTTGTGTCCACAAAGTATATCATGAACTTCTGTCTTCTCTTTATGGGCTCTATTATTGTAACATTCATGAGTGATAAGTGTGTTAGTGCTGTTAGATAGGCCAGGGTCAAGAGCTTCATGCTTAAAGCTGCTGCTTTTCTACTTGGTGCTGAGCTCCCTATTCTTTCTCTGTTACTGTCACATATTTTTCCACTCTAAGAGCAAAACAGGCTTTTATTTCAGCAATTTGTGAATCCCAGAGCATTATTATTACTGAGTTTCACAGGGTTGTTCAGCTAGTGGTGGGTGTGAAAAGAAGCCATAGCACAACTCTTCCTTCTTCTGTCATATCCATTAATGTGAATACACGTATATCTTCTTTTAATTTACTATTTTCAAGAACCAAAAAATGTAAAATCAAATTACCTGAAGCTTATGATCCATCATTTATTATATAAGATATTTTTGCGTTCATTGTTCTGCTCCTGGAGGGGATGAAGAATGAACTTGGGATGATGTTTAACTCATTCTTCCACATTCTTGCCTTAGGAGCCCTCAGATTGTAGGTAACCAGGTAATTGGTGACAGTGAACTGCAGGTGATCAGGTACTGTGCTGATTTACAGAAAGTGTTCAAAAAGATTATGGAGGCCAAAGAACCCAGGGTATTATTGGCAACAATGCATTTCAACATGGTGCTCCAGAAAGACAGCTCCAGCTTCAAAATTCTTTCCTACTAGTTTAGTCCTTGAGGAAATGTGCATTATATGTAAGCTAAGTAATTAGCAACTGCCTAGTTGTGGTAAGAAAAATGCAATCACTTCCAGGAGTGTTAGAGTCTGTAAACAAGTCAAAATAACACCTGGCATTTTGCCAGGGGAATGTTGGAGTTCGTAAACAAGTCTGGATGGTGCCTGGCAAAATGCCAGAGGGAGTGGTTTGAGAAGTAACAAAAGCAAGCCATTAAGTGTGGAGATTCCTGATTGGTTGACTGATGTATCTAGTTTATGCTAATTAGATAAGCTGTGTGGAATGTATAAATACTGCTCCTGTCCTGCAATAAACGGCTCCTACTCCTGCTGTATCAAGTACACAAGTTCTTCGTCACCCCCGCGACTAGTTTGCTGCAGCCGGACTGCGGCAGATGGTGGCCCGTTACGGGGAGCCCCGGGACACTCAGGGGTAAGTGACGAAAAAAAGCTGCCTGTCCATAGATAGGACGGGAGCAATCTGCTCGTCCCTAGGCAGATAGGGCGAGAGGAAAAATGGCCATTTCGAGAAAATGGAGAAGATTGATACAGTATGTTTGTGTCTTGTTTTGTCTCAGTGTATTGTATTGTCTTTATGATGAAAATATGGAAGGGGTGAGAAGTAAATTACTAAGGGAAGAAGGCACCCCAGTGGAACCAAGAATAGTTAGGGCATGTGTTGATAGAAGCCCAGGAACTCTAGTCAGAAAGAAAAAGAAAGTTCAGAAGAAGAAAGATTATCAGGAAAAAAGTTGCAGCAAAAGGCTGTTACTAAATACTTTTCATTACCGGAGGGTGCGTGAAGTGGAGAGGCGGCTGCCGAGTGTGCAAGCCGGTCACAGCGCAGCAAGGATTTTCCAAGAGGCGGCCGCGACTGGCCCTTCCCCGCCTCCTGGCCGGGGAGCTGGCTCTTCCACTGCCGCGAGCCCAAATCTAGACCTGACCTGGAGGCACAGGCTCTTGCTCCCTGTGCCCAGTAGCAGTTTGAGTCCGGGACACTCCCCAGGGCCATCTGGGGCTGTCCAGGCACTACAGCCAGCAGAAGACGCTACTGGTGTCCCTGATGTTTGGTCATTTTCAATGCCAATTAAGCTACAATGGTTCTCCCACACCTGGAAGCTAATGAGTAATGAACACTATTAAGGCTTATTTCAAATGTAAAAATCTTGAGATAATGTACTAAATTGTTCAGAAGGTTGTTTTCTTAGTAGAATGCTATAGGATTTTCTTTAGCCATCCTGAGTTCCTGCCTTCGTCCCAGTGCCAGTAAAGACCAAGGTGGAAGAATTTCCAGTGTTGCTAAAAACCGGACAAGACTTCAGCTGAGAAACGGACGAGACTTCAGATCAAGCTAGTTGCCTGCAGAACTTACCTGGACTGTGATTTAAGCTAGCTGCCTGCAGAACTTACCTGGACTGTGATTTACCTGGACTGTGAGTTAATCTATTGAGACACTACTTTACCTGGACTGAGACAACAAACTGTAATCTATAACAAATTGTAACTCGGTATCTTTGCTAACAGTGTCATTGCTGGTATAATTTTTCCAAGGGCTTCTTGCATGGAGCCATCAAGTGGCTTGGTATTGCGGCATTTTGTATCCTCCCTTTCTGTTTGTGGCAGGTTATTTATGGTGTTTCTGTAAAAACCACTATGGTCGTTATTTAAATTAAACAAAAGGGAGAAATGTTAGAGTCTGTAAACAAGTCAAAATAACACCTGGCATTTTGCCAGGGGAATGTTGGAGTTCGTAAACAAGTCTGGATGGTGCCTGGCAAAATGCCAGAGGGAGTGGTTTGAGAAGTAACAAAAGCAAGCCATTAAGTGTGGAGATTCCTGATTGGTTGACTGATGTATCTAGTTTATGCTAATTAGATAAGCTGTGTGGAATGTATAAATACTGCTCCTGTCCTGCAATAAAGGGCTCCCACTCCTGCTGTATCAACGTTCACAAGTTGTTCGTCACCCCCCGGTTATTTTGCTGCAGCCGGACTGTGGCACAGGAGCAAGATGCCAGCTTCAAGCTCGGGAAACTACTGGAATTTGGAAAACATAAGCAGATGGGAAGAAAGAGAAAGGTTATGCATTGTGAGATAAAAAGAGAATTTATTTTTATCAAGTCTGTTTTCCTATTTTATATAATTAAAAACCAGGACACAATGACTGCAGAAAGTTATTCAATGAAAAAGGAAACACTACCCAAAGCATCCTGACTCAGAAATGATGTCCTGGTATTTATTGCATTCATTGTATTTGTCTACATGCATGTAGATATGAAAAAAGTTAACCAGTTTGTATCCTGACCCTGATAATTTCCTTATATGAAGATTCACATTTATTTTCATGCTCTTGACAGATCATTTTAAACATTGGGAAATGCCACAATACTAAAGAGGAGAGGATGGAACTCGGCACCTCAGTAATTCCTTTAACCAATAATTCCTTTATCAATAATAGCTTTAACCAATACCCACTCATTGATGTTGAGACTTCCCTCAGATTTTAATATCAGAAATAAACATTTGATTAAAAATTCTAATTGGTTCTTCCTATGGAGTTCTTGAATGAGCTTCGTGATCCAAAAAGCTAAATAGCTACTTGTTCTGGCTAAATGTTCCCACTTCCATGTGTTCCCACCGTCTCTCTGCACATGCGTGAATAATGGACATGGTCAATGAGTCGCACAAATCCAGGACACTTCCTACCAGTGTCTCGGGCCCCAGGTGGGACCACGAAGAGACAGGACCATGGTCTTCCTGAGAGCCTGGCTCAGGAGCCTCCCTGTCTCTGTGAGGGTCAAGAGCATTTTCTGACTCTGAAGAAAGTCTTTCTCAACTTCTCGTGAAGGATGGACCCAAAGACAGCAGACTTTCGATGCCCAGGTCTCCTGTTGGCTCAGTCCCCAGCAGAGTCAGACCAGGCTCTCAGTGTTGAGGCCACCTCTCCAGGAGCACAGCAGCTGGCCTCCCATGGTCAGGCGTGCCCTTCAGTCTGTGAGGAGTGTGTGATTGTGGGCTTGGCCTCAAGAAGGAAAGCCAGAGGGTGCTGACTTGGGATGCAGCTCCACAGGGGCTTGGTGTCTGGTAGGAAGCACGTGGAATATTCAATTCACTTTGAATTTGGGGTTTTTGGACCTTCGTGGCCTTTAGCATGCATTCTGAA
The DNA here is from genome assembly GCF_021218885.2 of Marmota monax. NCBI lineage: Eukaryota > Metazoa > Chordata > Mammalia > Rodentia > Sciuridae > Marmota > Marmota monax. The sequence continues at coordinate 46,376 of NW_026693750.1, read as the reverse complement.
AAGACTTGTTAGTAATCCTAATTGTTTAATAAATGTAATGTCTTAGAATAAGAGAACTGTGTAGAAACATATTGGCAGATCCAAAGTAACAACTCTAAACCCTCAGTTTTATTTACATACTAATAGTATAGAAATAACCTGCATAAACTTCTTATTTCTAACTTTCCCTCCTCACTGATATAGTGGACTGCCTTTACCCTTCTACTCTGTCCAGAAGTGAGAGAGCTTGAGTGTGCAGATGATGTGTGTGAGTACCCGAGTGCACAGAGCACTGCTTCCTAGAAAAGGGGACGAACCTTTCTCTAGAAACATCCCGGAGCTATTCAACTACAAGTGGAACATGCATTCAATATTTATTAGCCTTTGAATAAGAACATTTTAATATACTTAACATAATGAGAAATCATATTATTATACAGATTATTCATTTAAATGCACTTATTAAGCATTTAAACCCTTTTCAATATTAAGACAGCATGAACTGAACCAACATTACAGAATTAGGGTATAATTTTGCCAAAATAAAAAACCACTTGCTATTGTTGTGTTTAGTATCTTAAAGTCAAAAATGCATTTAAAAAGACCATACATGTATGTGGGACTTTGCAGATTGCATAGTGTATTCTTGTACTAATTTATTTGCTTTAAATATCATTGTAGGAATTGGGTATTCTCCATAGACTAAATATTAAAAAAAAATTACAAGGAATAATTTCAATTTGAAAAGTACTAAATGCATGAAGGACAAATATACATAAGGAAATTATTTAAATAAATTCTGTGTAATCCAAAGTTCTTATAAAATGAAAGCGTATTCTAAAATGGGCAGAATGCCTGTTGACTTAGGCCAGTTGACTTGGTGCTAGAGTGAGCTCATTTTACCAATAACTGAAAGGGCTGGGATTTTGCTAAGAAGAGGGAAATCAGAAAATACAGGGAAGAGGCAATAACACCCACTAAAATTAGCAAATACTTTTGGCTGCTTCAACTCTTCTCACGTCATTTACCACAGTTCTTCTCACCAAGCTTAAGACTACAAAGTAGAAAAGGAAAGCAAAGCAGAACAGTTCTACCCTCCAGTACCTGTGTTAGGATCATGGGTCCCTCATTTCCTAAACTAAACACCATTCCATTGCTAAGGAAGGTGTGTTCGACCTTCCCAGGTTTTCTTAGCAGTCTTGCTTGTATCGGAAGCTGTGTGATTTCATCTTCATCATTCAGGAGGGACATTGAAAATTGTTGATGACATTTTTTTCAAATATCATTAATTTGTGGGTATCTCTGTGTGTTCTTGCATCACATCAAATACTGTCTTGCACGTGCTGAGGCTGCCAGGCACTCACTCCTAGTGGCTCCCCTTCTCCCCTCTTTACATTGACTCTGAAATCCAGTACACTCCTCCAGAGACATCAAGTGGGGAAAGCACAGTGATGAGAGCATGGTTCCTCCCTGGATGTGGTTTCAAAGGGTGAAGCAAATTCCCCAGAAAGTGTGTTCATGTAGGAAAGGAACATTTGTGAGGAAAGAGCTGAGGTTGGATTCAGTGACCTGTACTTCTGTATTCCTGTTAATTCCTGGGCTCGTTTTGCTAGGTAGCATTTCCCTGTAAAATCCTAGTGGTAACATAACACATTAACACATAAATCATCTGGAGCAGGAGTTCAGCATGCACTTTGCAGTGCACAGATTGATCGGGATACACCCCCGAGCACAGGGCTGGTTTGAACCACTTGGCGATGCATAGTTTTAGTTGCCCATTTACCAAATATTACACAATTTCTAAATGATTTCAAAACTATATTGAAGTCATGCTAATCCTATACATTTATACACATCATTTGCATATATTGTTCAGGACAGAGTACTTGAGGAATTCTCAAATAAATTACAAGCTTTTATAGAGAATATTTACAAATATGGCTTTGAATCTGCATTGTTATGGAGAAAACAACTAGTAATGAATTTGGGGAATAGCCAGCTGTCTTTAAAAATCAATAACTGAGCCTTTCAACTGCATATGCATTTTATATTATTTATGCACATATTACTTAGGTTTAAAGCTCCATTTAAAAAATAGGTAGTTACAGAAGCCAATAAATTTAGACCCCGGAAACATTTACTGAGCACCTGGGCTGGTATAGACTGTTATGTTGTCCAATCCTCCTAACCCTTAGTGAGATATTATCGTTTATGGACACATTATTACTGAAGAAGAAAGATGATTAGGAGAACTCACAACAGTCTTCATACTAAAAAAACAGATTTCCCTGGCCCCAGCATAGACATTTTGGGCCCAGTGTCAGAAGAAAAGTCTAGATTTATCAAATTCTAGAGTAGTTTATATGTATGGAGACAAGGATAATCCGTGTAAAACAGAAAGATCAGAATCACTGCTTTGACTTGTTCCTGGGCACAATATCTATTATAATTTTAACTTCAAAAATAGTAATGAAAGGTATAATTTTTAATGTTTATAAAAGTTGGGAGCTGGGGTTGTGGCTCAGTGGCAGACTGTTTGCCTAGCATGTGTGAGGCACTGGGTTTAATTCTCTGCATCACATATAAATAAATAAAAAAAATAAAGGCCCATTGACAATCAAATATATATATATATATATATATATATATATATATATATTTTAAATATATATGTGTTTTATATATATGTATATATGTATATATATATATATATATATATATATATTAAAGTTGGACATCAGCTAAAAATAATTTTAAAACACTGATCAGTCAGAAGGCTCTTTCCAGAGGAATGGGGTGGAGTGTGGGGGATGATTAGAGGTAAGCCAGGGCCACTGGGTAGAAGAGAAACTCTAGGTTCCATACCACAGTAAGACAACTAAGGATGACAATTAACTGAATATTTCAAAATTCCTATAGAGAGGATTTTGACTGTTCCCACCAAGAAATGATGCATGAGATATGCTAATCCACCCATCAGATCACTGCACATTGTGAGCTCCTACCAAAATGTCACTCTGTACCCTACAAATAAGTGCAGCTGTTCCCTATCAATTAAAAAGGAAAGCTAAATTTAAAAAAGTAGCTTCCTTCCAAATGAAAAGTGTTCCCCCAGGATAGTCTGCTCCATGGTGGTCAGGGGGCATCTTTAGAGCAGGACAAGCTCAGGCCCTGCCTTCCTACTGGGGCAGCACCCCTCAGGCTGCAGTCCAGTGCCTGGTCCCTGGAGGCCATGGCAAGGCTCCCCTGCTAGGCAGGCCCAGGTGCAGTGCTCAGAGGAGCTCAGCTGGGCTCCACCTTGCTGGTCTAGAAGGCATTTCATGTGCAGAGGCTGCATGCAGGCCAGGGGCAGATGAGGGCAGGGGCCTGGGTGGGTCCTGCCCTTCTGTGGGGAGGGTTGGAAGGCATCCTGCAGCCTCACAGTAATTAAGAATCATCACAGATATTGGATACCTGGACATGGACACGATAATAAATACATGATGGTTGTAAACTCACTACCAAAATGAAATACTTCCCCGTGGACCCGTGACTCTGTCCAGTTCATTTAAATTGCATGTGTGTGTCTGTATACTGTTACTGGAACCCTCATCAAGTGGTGTTACGGTTGTTAGCTTGTTATGGTTGTTAGCTTATCAGTGTCTGTGATTGCCCAAGAAATGGAAGGCAAGGTTTATATCATCTAATTGTATTGCCTCTAGTGTTTTATATCTAGGGAATCTATATATAGTTCATTAATCTCATAATTACTATTCAGCCTTCAACGTCACTATTGTTTTTCTCTTTCCTTTCTTCCTCCTTCCTCCCCAATTCCTTCTACCTTTCTTCTTTCACTCTTCTTACCACCTTTCTGTCCACGCATATGAAGAACAGCTATCACTTACTAAGGACTCTAACGTGCTTTAAGTATATCATGGTGACAAAAAGCAGAATTCATGAAATTTATAATTAATTGTGGAAAGATTAATTAATTAATAATCATATGAAAAAATATAAAATTGCAACAGTGTTAAGTGCTATCAAAATCTACTGGGGATAGAGATGTGGCTCAGTGGAAGAGCCCTTGCCTACCATGCATGAACTCCTGGGTTTGATCCCTAGTACCACAAAAAGAAAATAAATAAAAATAAAAGTAAACAAGAAAGAAAGAGACATTACTGAGGCCATATGAAACACGGAATCCAGTCACTGTGCTGGAGTGGATGTGGGGGACCCCTGACTGAGAACGTCTTTCTGGCTTGGACATACAGACTGTGATGGGAGAAGTGAGGAGGGGGAAGTCTGAGATGTGCTCAGAGGCAAACTGAGCAGGGCCTGGTGAGAAACTGAGGAGGAGAGCGGAAGATCAAAACAGGGCCATGGGGCAGCAGCTAAGATCCAGGAAAAGGAGAGAGGTGCAGGAGGAAGGACAGGCAGCGTGGGTGGGGCATTGTTCAGGGGGTGGGTGCAGGCACTTCTATTTCAGGGCCTGACAAGAATGAGTCGCAGCTAGTTAGTCTATGAATGTATGGAGGAGTTGTCATAGCAGCATAGAAAAGGCACTCAAAGAATCTTCAGTTCCAAGTACCAGGAAACTGTCCTATGCCTGGGTCCCTGTCTGTGACCTCAGAAATGCTCAGAACGCCTCTCTTGGTGAGATGAAGCTCGGTGTGCAAAGCTGAATCAGGCAATTATCTCTCAGCAATATGGGTCATCACTTCCTTATCTACTTTCTAGGACTGCTGTAAGGATCAAAGGAGATAATTTGCTTCAAAAACCACGCAGCCTTCTGCAAAGCAAATGGGAGGAATTGCTATCTATCAAACCCAGATGCAACCACAAAACAAATGATTCAATGCAAGCACACATTTCTCTTTTGTCTTTTGCTAGTGGTTTGATAATTTCGGAACTTTGTGTTTAGGAAACAATTAGACACCTTACTACACTACCCAAATGCAATGATTAGAGGAATTCAAGATTAGAAAACTGTGGCTTTCATTTAAAGAAAACAAAGTCCTTGAGTCTATATACAGGCTTATTGACAGTAGAAAGCAGCTAAGGCCTGTGGGTGGGTAGGAAGGACGGCAGACACGTGTCCCCGCACACTCCCTGAGTTTCTACAACCACTACATGCCGACATGGTGGGGAAAGTTGTCTTGCTGCCCCCAGGTCTGTCCTTGACCTCATTGCAGCCTTTGCAGCTGCTGCTGACACCACTTGGGCTTCCTTGTCCCCATGTGAATTCTCCAGGAAGCTACAAGTCTGGTTGCCACCACAGGATTGTGATTCTCCTTCAAACCCTGCTCTGCTCTGTTCTTGTATTGTTTTTATTTAATTTTCCCACATTCCTGGGACTTTGCAAAATTAAACATGGCAATAGTGATCAATTACCTCCTAAGAGGTAGAATTCAGATTTTCAAATCTGTCTTTCAAATGCCAAGGCATCCATTTTACTACATTCATTTATTTAACTCAAAATTTCTGAAGTTGGTGATTCTTTTACGTTCCAACGTTGTCCCTTCACAGGCCCTAAGGCTTCAGAGCAAGGGCAGTTGGTAGGGCATGATGGATGAGCATTGGGAAAGAGTTGTTCACCAAGAGAGATTAGTGCCTAAGGTTTAACCCTGAAGGAAATAGAACCTATGTGTATTCTGGGTATTAGTCAACTCAGCTCCATAACAAAAGACCACACAGAGGACTTAGGTGATATTATATATTAGTCAACTCAAGCTGCCATAACAGAATACTGATTGTTTAATGTATACTACAGGTAGTTCCTGCTCATACCTCCAGGTCTGCTTCTAATCTAGGATGGTGCAGATTCCACATTTCATTTCACTTACCTCTGGACAGAGTCTGCTCCAGGTTGGAAGGGGAGGTTTTCCCCGGGAACACATAAGAGATGCATACTGATGGTCATTCAGATACCTGTGCAAATAATCCCTGAGTGCCTATCCCCCTCCTTTGCTGAGCTCTGGGGGCCATGGGGAAGGGATCACAGCAAGCCTGAGGCCTCCAGACAATGTGGAGATCAATTCCCAGGCTCTGACCCACAAAAATCCTGCTCTCTCCAGAGAGACTTCATCTCCTGACAAAAACAAAACTCTGCCCTTGATATGAGCGCTGTGGTGCTCTTGTTAGGCTGCCTGCACCACCTTAGATGATCTGAGCCAGCAGCACAATGGCCCCCTGGGCCAGGCCTGCTCCCCACTGAAGGGATGACCCACTCCAGTGTTCGGGCAACTGGTGGGGTGCTCCTATGCTTTGATTTTAGTGCAACATGAAAAGGCAGGGTTGAAAGTCTTCAAATGTGGATTTTTCCTGGACACCTTCAGGCTAATATCCTCCTAGAGTGCAGAGGAAAAAAATATGTATGTATGTCCCCAATAATACTTTCTGACGCATGTTTCCTAAAAGGCAGGATAAAATGGGTCTATTAATTAGATTGGACTCTGAAAACTGTTCCATTTTAAAACCTTTTGGTTTAATCCGTCATTTTTGAGACAAGCACTATTGAGGATAACATTATTTGCCTCTCTTGGAAGTGTCTGGGATTCAGGGGGGGTGACCCCTGTTTGGATTCTGTCCAGCCACATTCTGTGGACCTCACTTCTACTGTTCCAGGGCAGCAACTTTGCTGTGTATTTCTAGAACTGTCCCCGCAATTCTGGGAGCAAATGCTCATTTCTCTCCTCATGGGGAGTTGCCAGCTGATTCACAGACAGATTCAGGACCACAAAGTGTTTCTGTAAAAAGTAGATGAACGGCATCAATTGGGGTCCAGAAACAGAAGTAGACATGAGCTGGCCCTGTCCCCGGGGGCCAGCCCTGCAACCTGCACTGGTGCTCGGGAGGAGATTACTCAGTGACTGCAGTGGTGGGAGAGGGCCCAGTTGTCTCCACCTCCAAGTGGGTGTGGGAGGACACTGCAGGTACAGAGGAGGCTGCTCCCCACGGGGCTTTGTCCCCCTTAGACTCAGAGGGCAGCCTCTCATTGGCAGAGGCTCACAGTGCTCAGGTCCCTCTGGGCCAGCAGCAGCCTGGGGAAAGCTTGCTATTCACTAAGGTCAGTCTCCCGAACAATGGCAAATGGCAAATGAAGCCCGAGATGGTGCGGGGGAAGGTCCACTACTGTCCCTGGTGGGCTCACACAGGACATATAAGACGATGCACAGGATTTCAGGGAGGTACTTCAGAGTGGGCAAATTAAAAATGATAGATCTCTAACATTTCCCAAACGAGGCAGCTTCCTTCCTATTTGTTGATGTCTTATACTTGGATCAAGCCAGTGTCCCTGGCTATAAAGAGCTTGTGATAGCAGTGACACAGGGGACATGTTTGACTAGGTGGGGCAATGCCTCACAGACACTACATGGGCAGCTCCAGCATTTACAAAGCCTCAGCAGGACCTTCGGGAGGCCAGGACTCTGACCCTTCTAGCACTTCTAGAAGCCTCATGAACATTGTGATCTGTCCCTAATACACATTTCTTCTTGAATGGTCTCCCAAATATGTCTATTTGGATCATTCTCCTAGAAAAATAGTGCAACACCAACCTCGAACCCCTGAAGGTGAATGAAACCCATGGAAAGAAGGTTTAAAAAGAAAAGCAGACATTTTCAAGTGGGTTGCTTCCTACTTTAAAAATTGTAAAAGCTTTGTTCAAAGGTTTAGTTTTCTGAAAGGAAATACAGTGTCTTCCATAATGTGTCCAGAATTTCTCTCTGGAGAAGAAAGGTAAGAAATCTCCAAGAAATCTCACTGATGTGAGGCAGCCATGAAGACTACTTGCTACATCTCCCTAAATCGAGGGAATTGAAAATGACTAAATTTTTTTTTCCTCAAATGAGGATAGATCATCTGCAAAATAGAAAACCCTACTGGTAAATCTGAATTAGAGAATTATTTACAAATTGTAGTGTCCTTCCCAGGTTGACCAACCTTCGTGCAAAGATTTTAGCAGATAAACCTAAAAGATAGCAGAGGCAAAATTCAACAACCATGAGTATTCTCAGCCTCACTGGTTGCCTTGTTAGGAAAGATGAAAGCAAGAGGAAAGGCATGTAGTGGTCAGACAGTCACACCATAGCTCTCAGGTTAGAAGGGAATACAGAGAAAACCCTCATACTATGAATGGATTTTGAAAAAATTGAAGTGACGCTTTACATGTCTTTAGAAGCCATGTGAATGCCACAAAATAGAAAACAAAAATGAGATCTCAAAATGAATGATTCAAAGATTAAAGATCTAAAAATAAATTAGAAGTGAATCTAACACCATATCAGAAAGAGTAGAAAAAATAGCAGAAGAGAATAAAATAAACTTTAGAAACGTGAGGGGAAGACCCAGCCTGCAGGGAACAGCAGGACCGAGGTAAACCCATGGAGAGAGGGTGATGGATATGGAGAAGTCCTTACAGGGACAGCAGACGGGGCCACTCAGGACTAGCAGAACTACAGACATGGAAAACCATCAAGGGAGGGAGGCCCTGCTGACAAACTGGTGCTTTTAATTTCATGAAGGAGCAAATCAAGAGCAGAGAGTGCTGTGTGCAGCCGTGGGTGCCTGAGAGCCCCCCCCGCCCCAGGTGCTGATGGTGTGATTCTCCAAGAAGACAAATGTACAGAATGGAGAAGCTTGTAAGTTTGATGAGCCCCGATGGTGACTTGGTCCTTGGTACTAATTGCCCCAATAACGGGGTGGGGGGGCGGTCAGAAGTCACAGCCCTGGCAAAACTCAGCTCACTTGACTAAAGCACCCCCACCTTAATGAGTGGATTTAGGAAATATCTGCTAAAAGCTGTGGTAGCCAGGTATCACAGGTCAAATAGATTCATTTCAGTTATAAATTGTGAGAGGTGAGGCATTTCCATGTGGAATCAGTGTAGCTTAAGAAGGAACTGAGTGAAAAATGCTGTGGGTTTTAAATAATTAAAATTGTCAGGTGAAATAATTATGTATATAGGAGCAATGTGAAAATGTTCACTCTGACAACTGCTATTCAACATTTTATTGGAGGTTTTAACTGACACTTTATGGCAAGAAAAAGATTTAAGAGTCATCCAAATAGGAAGAATAAAATAAAATTCTTATTAGATGACACAAATGTCAATGTAGGAAATTTTGAAGGAATTACAAAATGTTTACCAAAACCAAGGATGTTGACAACATTGTAAAATAAAAGCTTGATATTTTAGAAATTAATGGAATTTTTAAACAGCAAACATTGATTACAGATCAGATGTTTTTATGTTTTAAAAGTATCCTTATGCAACAGAATCCTAAATCATGATGTACTTAGAGACATATCCAAGAAAATATATGAAAAATTTCAATGATGAATTATGAAACACTAATGGAAGGAGTCAGAGAAGAACTAAATAAATGAATAGATAAATGACATGGTCCCATGTTCATTGATGGGACTATTCTCTCCAACTGTCACATCAGTTTTTTCCCAAATTGGTTTGTGGATCCAATGCACCCCATCAAACTGCTAGAAATGGACAAACTCACCTTAAAATGTGTATGGAAAAACAGGAAATAGAATAGCTAGTGTTTTGAGAAGGAAGCTCTGAGTGGGCACACCCACACTGACCTGCTTTGTCCTTTTGTAGTTGAGGACGTGAGTGTAACTGGACCTACATGATATTCCAGAATATCTTGCTATTTATGCCATATTATTAGCAACCTTAATTCCATCTGCCACAATAACTCCCCTTTACCACAAAGAGTAACACGTCTGTGGTGTTAAGGAATTAGGACCCAGACATCATTGGGAGGCCATTATTCTGCCTTCCATACTCAAAAGATGCTAGACATTACTAGATGTTACTGAACAGTAGCTTAAAAACAAAATAAGATTCTACTCCACACTTGTTAGCATGGCTTATAGAAAACCTCACAAACCAAGTACTGCTGCTGATGCAGAGCTCCTAGAATATTGGACATTGATAACAGAATAATGCACACTCATCCAGCCATGTTAGAAGGTACTTGGGGCTTTTCTTCTAAAGGTAAATATATCTATCACGCTATCTTGAGGTATTACCCTTCTAGGTAATCACTCAAAAGAAATGAAAAAGTAGACATGTATAAAATTACATGAGTATTCACAGCAACTTTATTAATAATAAAAATGAAAAACAGAAACACAAATTTCCATTAATATACAAATTGGCAACTTTATTGTGGTCTCTGAATCCAAAATGGAACATCACTGAATAACAAAAAGTAATGAATATTGATGTGGCTGTGTCCCTGTAGTATGCTGTTTTTAAGTCCTTGGGGTATAGACCAAGGAAGGGGATAGTTGGGTCAAATGGTGGATCCATTCCCAGTTTCCCAAGGAATCTCTGAAGTGGCACTCCCTTTCTCCACTGAAAAGTCTTAACTGGGATTCTCTAGAAATCCTCACTATGGCTGATTTTGGGACTGTCAGTCAAAGAGTCTCTGAAAAAGAGTTCAATGTAGATAAACTTCCTATTTCATGTCGCCCTGTTCACTTGGCCACTGGCAGAGAAGATACCAGCACTCCAGGTGCTGGACACCCCCTGACTAGTTTTTCACAAATGTATCCAGTATAGTACTTTGAAGAAATGTGCAAACAAGGCCTCTGGCCTTGAGCCTGGCTTCACAAAGATGTCTGCATTTTTAAGATAAGTTATAATTGGACTCCATGGTAACAGCTGGCAGGGGGAGGAAAGAAAGGGGAGAAGAAGCTCTCCCCTTCTCAGGTATTGTCCTTGAAGGGTTAACTTGCCCAGAACAGTGAAAGAAAAAGCTGCTTTTATGTGAACTTCTGCAGACTGTGAACTTCTGAGCCCCTCCCCTTACACACTGGGTATAAAATTCTGAAACTCCCTGAACTCGGGGTTCAGGGGATTGATTGATTACAGCAAAGGCTGTACCCTCTGAACCTGGATGCAGCCAAATAAAACTGTTTCCTGCTATCTTCGGTTCCTTCCTCGTTTGTCCCTACAACATTTCCATACTGCTTTCCATATTGGTGGTACCAATTTGCAGTACCACCAGCCATGTATGAGTGTACCTTTTCCCCACATCCTCTCCAACACTTAATTTGTTTGTATTCTTAATAGCTGCCATTCTGACTGGAGTGAGATGAGTAGTTTTTATTTGCATTTCTCTAATTGCTAGAGATATTGAACATGTTTTTATATATTTGTTGATTGATTGTATATCATCTTCTGAGTAATGTCTGTTAGTTCCTTGGCCCATTTATTGATTGAACTATTTGGGGTTTTTTGGTGTTTAGCTTTTTGAGTTCTTTCTATACCAGAGATTAGTGCTCCATCTATAGGCTCTCTATTCACCTCATTGATTGTTTCTTTTGGTGAGAATAAGCTTATTAGTTTTAATCCATCCCATTTATTGATTCTTGACTTTAACTCTTGCTCTATAGGAGTCTTATTAAAGAAGTAGGGGGCCTAATTCAACATGAGGGAGGTTTGGGCCTACCTTTTATTCCATTAAACAGAGTCTCTGGTTTAATTTCTAGGTCCTAGATCCACTTTGAGTTGAGTTTTGTACATGGTAAGAAATAGGAGTTTAATTTCATTTTGTTGCATATGGATTTCCAGTTTTCCCTGCACCATTTGTTGAAGAAGCTTTCTTTTCTCCAATACACATGTTTATAGCAGCACAATTCATAATAGCTAAACTGTGGAACCAACCTAGATGCCTTCAGTTGATGAATGGATAAAGAAAATGTGGTATATATACACAACAGAATATCACTTGGTAATAAAAGAGAATAAAATCATGGCATTTGCAGGTAAATGGATGGAGTTGGAGAATATAATGATAAGTGAAGTTAGCCAATCCCAAAAAACTAAGTGTCAAAAGTTTTCTCTGATATAAGGAGGCTGATTCTTAGTAGGGTTGGGAGGGGGAGCATGGGAGGAATAGATGAACTCTAGATAGGGCAGAGGGGTGGGAGGGGAAGGAAGGAGGCAGGGGGTAGAAAAGATGGTGGAATGAGATGGACATCATTACTCTAAGTACACGTATGAAGACACAAATGGTGTGAAAATATTTTGTTTTTGTTTACAACCAGAGATATGAAAAATTGTGCTCTATATGTGTAATATGAATTTTAATACATTCTGCTGTCATGTATAACAAATTAGAATTTTAAAAAAAGTTTAAAAAAAGAGAGTAGAAGGGACCTACTTGGATCTATCACCCAGTTTCAACAATGATAATTAAAAAAAAAGAAAAGAAAAGAAATGAACAGGGGCAGATGGTGTGGCAGGATGCTAAGCAGGATAAACCCTAACAGAAAGGTGTGGATGCATTCACCTGCCCTTGGGCAAAGGCATAGCTAGAATGAAAGACAGAGCCTGAGGGCCTGCAGCTCCACCGGGAAAGTGGACCACAGGGCCACTTTGTGGTGCAATAGGGAGGTTTTGTGCCTTCACTGTGGAGTTGGATGCAGATTGCTTGTCCTTTTCAAATCTCATAAAACTATTTATCTAAAATGGGTGAAGATACTCTTTGTAAATTAGCCATCAATGAGTGGAAGTTTTGTTGAAGGTGAGGAGGGGAAGGCAGTGGAACATGGAGATCTGGGGAGGGGTCCAGGCTTGTCACTTGGACAAACAGAGGGGACCTGGAAGAGCTTTGTACACACTGGCACAATGAGGGGGGCAGTGGTGTGGAGTGTAGGCCCAAGAGCAGATATAAACTGACACTTTTCTACCAACAAACTAATTAATTAACACTTTGAAAATAAACATAAGAATTTAAATAAAATGGGACATATGAAATGATGAGATAGATATTATTTTTTTGAATGCTTAAATTAATGAATGTACCTCAAATAAATTCCAAACACAGTCACAATATAACTCACATAAAGAGATACTTGTTATGCTGTGTATGCATTGTGCTTAATAATGTCTGGATGGTTTTTATTCCACAATGAGGATATAATAATCGCCATCCTTCAAACTAGAGAAATATTTGATTGTTTCCATAGAACACTGGCATTTGAACATTAATATAAAAGGAAATTTTGTATTTCTTTCTCTCTCTCTCTCTCTCTTTTTTTTTTTTTTTTTTTGGTTTGATGCATGACTTACAACTCATACCAAGCACCTGCTGATCAAATCTGGCAATCTGAGGGACTCTTGAAAAACCCTTGTTAGCAGTAACACAGAAATAATATTTTAGTGTTTCCTGAAAGTCCCCAAGGTAGTGCCAAGATGCACACTGCTCCCAGGGCCTCAGGGAGAGGGGGAGCAGGTGGCCACTCCTTACCCCAGATGCACAGGGCCCTGCAGGAGCAGTCAGCAGCCCATGGAGCTCCACACAGGACTGGCCAGCTTGGAGCTCTTGGTGGTGACCTTGTAGTATAGCTCTGTCAGAAGAGTGTTTTCCTGATCCTAACTGCTGGAACCAGGAGAAGAATTCATCTTCTCCACTCCTGTGGCCTACGGGGATCAGCTTTCCCAGGTCTGTAACAAGGAAGTGATTGGTAGGGAGTTTGGATTCTGGTAGAACCCCAGGATATTTAGAGTGATGCAGGTAAGACCTTTCTGGGAATCTGAGGTACCAATACTACGGCCCAGGCTTTCACTGGGCCTAGAGCGCTAGATACATCAGGACACCCTTCAAGTCTGGCAAAGATTCCTCTAGAGGAATAAAACACACCTGCACCTCCTAAAAGTTCACTGTCCCTTCACCTTTAAGATACAGCCCTTGGTGCAGAGGCTGTGGTATCACTGAGAGTCCTACCCTCTGCTACTGTGTGCAGACAGGTAATGAGGAGTGAGAAGCCAAGGACTGGCCACTGTGGTCCCTGCTCCCCTCGCCAAGAGCACCCACCTCCCCAGTTGCCCCAGAGGGTCTCCCCAGGACACCACTGCAGCCACATTTCTCTGTGCTCAGGAGCCCCCTCCTCACTATTCTCAGCCACCTTAGCTGGGCTGTGCCCAACGGGAGACACTCTGAGAAGGAGGGCGTTGTCCAGGTGGGGTGGGAGACCACGCAGAACGGAACTCCCCAAACACAAGCTCCTTCGCTTTTCTTTCATTTCTCTCTTGATTATTTTTGTCCAACTCATTGTGAAATAAACACTGCCACCTGTGTGTCACCACCAGGACAATGTCCTGTGACCAGGTGGATGAGACACGGGCTTGTTGCTCCGTGAGCCTGGGTCCCTGGGAGAGAAGGGGTGGCCCTCCATCAGGGGGAATAATGGAGCAGAAGGTGTGTGTGACAGGCGCTGCCTGGGATTTCAAAGCACAGCTAGAAATGTTCCCCGAAATAGAACACAAAGGAAGCTGCGGCCGAAAGGGGCTACATTTTTGAGGAACAGGATGTGAGAATTAGCAGCAGTCAAGACTGACATTGTTGGGCATGCGAGTCACATCGTGACGTTGGCATTGGCCAGGGGACCAGTGGATTTATGTGCAACCCCCAGATGGGCCTGTCACCATCCGACAGCAGCGTCCACAGAAGCCTCCCAGCAGAAAACAAAAAGAAATTAGTGTTATTAAAAGAAAAGTGTGTCAGCGTGGTCTTTTGTGAAACCTAATTCTTTTCCTCAGCAATTTCAGGGACAATGCGTGTTCCTATAAACGGCCCCGTGCTTTGCCTCATTTCCTCTTACTAATTTAGTGCACCAGTATTTTTAGAAACCACTTATTTGTCTACAAAGTAAGGTTGTTTATTAAATTTGTTATTAATTATAAAAAATCTTGTAGTATAGAAGGAGCACATTGAGTTTTTCACCATTAAGAATAATTATAATCATATAAAATTTTAGTAAATACTCTGTCAATTTAAGGAAACCTTCTTTGATTCCCAGTTTGCTAAATATTTTATCCTTAATAGATATTGAATCATGCCAAATATATTCTTCATTGATTGATACTATTTTTATGATTTGCATAATTTGTAGTCGTCAGCCTGTTAATATGGAAAGGTGCATTGACTGATTTAAAAATTACTGAAGTGATCATCGCATAATATAACATTAACCATTTTAAGGTGAACAAACCAGTGGCCTCATTCAGGATGGGAAACACCACCTATTTCTAGGTCTGAGACTCTTTAGCATTATAAAGAAAATCAGGCCTCTCTGGGCAGTCACTCTCCTTTCCTGTAGGAAATGGCCCCCTGGGTCCAGGACAGACCTGTTTGGACATTTTGCACCCAGGAGCCAAGCACCAGGTGTTAGTGCCTGGCTTCTTTCAATTAACATAATGTTCTCAAGGTTTAATCACTACAAGGATTTTTTTTTTTTTGGGGGGGGCGGGGTGGTGGTTAAATGTGTGCTGAGGATTGAACCCAGTGCCTCACACATGCTAGGCAAGTGCTCTGCCATTGAGCCACAACCCCAGCCCCAAGGCACTCTTTCTATTTATTATTTTTTATTTTGTGACAGTGTCTCCCTAACTTGCTGAGGGGCTTGCTAGGTTGCTGCGACTGGCCTTGAACTTGTGATCCTCCTGTCTCAAGTCTCCGGAGTCCCTGAGATTATAGGTCTGGGCCACTAAGTGGGTCATGGCTTCTTGTTTCATCAGCATTTCTTTCCTTTGCCTGTCTGAATTGCATCCAGTTGCAGGGGTGTGGCACTTTTAGGTCATCTATCAATTCTCTTGTTGTTCTAGTCTTCATCTTGTTCATCTCCACTGGATCGTCTAGTATTTTCCTCCACCCTTGAGCTTGGAGCTTAGTTTTTTCTTGTTCTCTTTCTTGGAGAGGGTCCCCCTCTGTGTGGGTCGGCAGGCACATGGTGCGCCATCAGAGCGCGGCTTTCAGGAGTGCATTAGGTGAGCTTGCTCCTGTTTTCATTCATCCCTGGGTGTCTCCTAGTTCCTTTGAGGTTTCTTCTTTGGCCCACGCATTGGTTTACTTTTTAAGTGGTTGCCTCATCGGCACGCGGTGTGGTTCTCCCTAGTTCCCTTTCCTGATCTCCAGCGTTGTTCCCTTTTGATGGAGAAGACGGCCGGTTCCCTTGACCTCTGTCTTCACTGCGCTCAGACTCGACTCGCTGCTGGTCTGACCTGGAGCGTCCCATGATCGGTGCCTGTGAGGACAACGCCCAGGTGTCCCTGGGTGCTGCGTCCCCACGGTGCACCTCTCCCACTGGCTGGGTGCTGCTCACGCTGGGATCCTTCCCACGCTCCCTCCGTGCTGCTCATCCAGCTGTGACTGTCCCTGTGCCCCTGGCCTGTGCTGCCTGCTCCACGCCTGTGCGCCCCTTCTCGGTTCAATCCCCTCTCCCTCAATTCCTCTCCGTCTCCGCGTCGTTGCTGTGTAAAGGTCGATTTTGTCTAACGTTAGTGTTGCCCCCCAGCTCTCTGGGTTGACTGCTCACATTGAATATCTTTTTCTGTACTTTTAGTTTCAACCTATTTGTGTTTGGGGGTACAAAATTAGTCTCTGATAGACAGCATGAAGTTGGACCATGTTTATTATTTTTTAACCCTTTTTTTTCATTCTCTGACTTTTGAATGGAACCTATTCACACTAAAAATAATCTAGTTTAAAGGACGAACTTACATTGACATTTTGCAGTCAGTTTGCTCTAAGTCTGGCGTACTTTGTTTTCCACCACTGCCGTCTTTGTGCTCGGTATTCTGAAGCACACCATTTCAGTTTCTCTCTCAGAGCCTTTTGTATATTGATTTCAGTTATTTTCTTGGTGTATGTAGTGGGGGATTACAATTCACATTGAACATTAAAGCAATCAAGTTAGAATTGATAATAATATTCTTTACTAAGTATACAAATTCTGATTTAACACAGCCCAAAACTCCCCTCTTAGTTGAAAGTGAGGCAGATTGTCTTCATACATTATGTTGCCATTAAAACACGTTTACAATTACAGTTTTGTGTATTGTATTTTAAACCATACAGGAAAAAAAAAAGAAATATGAGATGCAGTGATAGCAAAACTCATCTTTACCTATGTAGTTGCCTTTATTGGAATTTTTATTATTTGTTTATTTTATTATTAAGTTTTGGAATGCTTTTCGAATGTTCTTTTGTTTCAGACTAAAGATTTCCCATTAGTATTTTTTATAGAATTCCAGCTTTTGCTTATTTATGAAAGCCTTAATTTCTGCATTTTGAAATGGAACTTTTCTGGCTATTTTTGATTCAGTACATTCTTCCGAAGTTGTTTCTGATGAGCACTTTGCTGTGATCTCCCAGGAAGGAGTCACTTCCTCCTGTTGCCCTCAACCTTCAGTCTTTGTCTTTCCATGATGTGACTGTATAGCTCCTGGGGTGGTCTGCCTTAGGTTTCCACTCCCTGAGTAGCTGAGTTTCTTATATGGGTTGATTCATTCCTATTAGCATATTTGGGGGGTTTTTCATCACCCTTATTCGGTACTTTTTTTTTTATTTAGCAAAAAACTTTAATGAAAATACTATTGTATTTTTTAAAAATACTATACTTTTTTCCATGTTTGTTTTTTAAATTTTTAAATAAATATTTATTTCATCAGTGATATTAAAAATATTTTTTCCATTTTACATCATTCATTATTTATGTGATTCTTTTGAGTATTCTTTTATGTATTTATTTATTTTTTTAAATCTTTTTTTAAAATTTATGTAAGACAGTGGAATGCTTTACAATTCTTATTACACATATGGAGCACAATTTTTCATACTTCTGGTTGTATACAAAGTATATTTACACCGATTTGTGTCTTCATACCTGTATTTTGGATAATAATGATCATCACATTCCACCATCATTAACAACCCCATGCCCACTCCCTTCCCCTCCCACCCCTCTGCCCTATCTAGAGTTTGTCTAATCCTCCCATGCTCCTGCTCCCCATCCCACTATGAATCAGCATCCTTATATCAAAGAAAACATTTAGTATTTGTTTTGGGGGGATTGGCTAACTTCACTTATCATTATCCTCTCTAACTCCATTTACCTGCAAATGCCATGATTTTATTCTCTTTTATTGCTGAGTAACATTCCATTGTGTATATATGCCACATATTTTTTATCCATTCATGTATTGAAGGGCATCTATGTTGGCTCCACAGTTTAGCTATTGTGAATTGTGCTGCTGTAAACATTGATGTGGCTGTGTCCCTGTAGTATGCTGTTTTTAAGTCCTTTGGGTAAAGACCGAGGAGAAGGATAGCTGGGTCAAATGGTGATGGCATTACCAATTTTCCAAGGAATCTCCATACTGCTTTCCATATTGGCTGCACCAATATGGTCCCACCACCAATATGCAGTCCCACCAGCAACGTATTAGTGTACCTTTTTCCTCCACATTCTTGCCAACACTTATTGTTGTTTGTTTTCATAATAGCTGTCATTCTGACTGGAGTGAGATGATATCTTAGAGTAGTTTTGATTTGCATTTCTCTAATTGCTAGAGATGATGAACATTTTTTTCATATATTTGTTGATTGATTGTACATCTTCTTCTGAGAAGTATCTGTTCAATTCCTTGGCCCATTTATTGATTGGGTTATTTGTTTTTTTTTTTTTTTTGGTGTTAAGATATTTGAGTTCTTTATATACCCTAGAGATTAGTGCTCTATCTGATGTGTGAGGGGTAAAAATTTGCTCCCAGGATATGGGTTCTCTGTTCCCCTCACAAATTGTTCCTTTTGCTGAGAAGAAACTTTTTAGTTTGAGTCCATCCCATTTATTGATTCTTGGCTTTAACTCTTGAGCCACAGGAGTCTTTTTAAAAAATTTTTCCTTCCAGCTACCCTACCCTGCTATTAACCCCCCCCCCCCAGTGGAGTTTTCATTTCAGTTATTGTGCTTTTCAACTCCAGGATTCCCATTTGGTTCCTTTTCATAGTATCTGAGTCTAACCGACTTTACGTGTTGGTTCCCCCATCACTCTTCCAGTTTGCTTTACCTCTTGCTCCATGGTTTCCTTCAGCTATTTGAGCATATTCTAGATGATGATTTAAGTCTTTCTCTGCCAAGTCTATGTGTGTACTTTTTCTCAGACAGTTTGTGTGGATTTCTTCTATATATGGGTCATATTTTATTTGAATGCTTTGTTATTTTTGTTGAAATCTGAAATCTGGAGATGTTCTTTGTTTTAGCTTATGGTTTTCCCATTAATTAATATTATAATGTGGCAACTGTGGAAATAAGCCTTTTCTGCTCTTTAGCAATTGTTCTGTGGCTTTGTTCCTTTTTATGGACTTTTCTAAGCTAATTTTTAAAAGTCCATTCATTCTTCATGTCTGTTCCTTGAAATCTTTGTTCCCTACCTTGTGTTCAATCAGTGTTTTGACACTGGCTTCCTTGAATGGGGAGGTATCCAGACTCAGAGTGAGAGTGAGCTTCAGGAGGGGGACAGAGAAAGTGAAAAAGAAAAGCCACTGGCACTCCTCTCCACAGCTGCCTCCTGGCCAAGGTGGAGTGTCATGGAGGATGGTGGACACGTGGGGGATGAGGATGGTGACACTCTTCCTGTGGTGGGCCCATGAAGGCTCCAAACTCTGCAGGGCCTCTCTCTTCTCGCTGCACCAAGTGCATTCATCAGCCAGCGAGGAAAGGCCACGGACTCCCAGGTCTTCTCTGAGAACACTGTGCATGCGACTCTCAGCTTCTCACTTCATGCAGTCCTTTGGATTCTCTCATTTCCCACGGCCCCTCTCCCAGCTCTTCTTTATAGAGTTGCCACTACCATCATCTTTTGCCCCAGCTGCTTTGGTGGTTGCTCTTCCTCTCAGTGGTTCTGAGGAATGCTCACCTATTCTGCCCTGAGTTCTGGATTAGATGAACTGTGTGATCCAAACTTTTAACTAAACTGTAAAGGTGACCTCCACATTATGTTCTCCCATGGCCAACATCACAGTTACTTGCCCAAGAGTTGCTGGACAGTTAATTCAATTTTTATTTCTCCTTAAAATGTTAATGTAAGGAAATATTACAATTGGACGCTTAGATTCTAATCATCGTAGGTTTTGCTTTAATTAAAAATTAACATAAGCAAGAATTCATGTCTGTAGCTTCACATTTCCCTTCCACATAGGCAGTCGCTTTAACTCAACATTTGCCTCCCATTCTGTGTCTTCAGACTGGAGCTGAAGAACCTGCTGTGGGTAGATGAAACCTGCCCCGCCCTCCACCGTCCTCCATGACACTCTATCTTGGGAAAAGTGGCTACTAAGGAAGTTTTCAAGAATAACATTACAGAAAATTTAAGTCTTTTTCAGGATCCTAAAAGTATGGCCCTTGACAAAGACCAGTTACTCGGCAGTGCCTCCACTGGGATTCACAGTGATATTTACCCTGCTGTGGGGTGCCAGCACAATGAGTTTGAATATGGATTTCTACCCACACTTCTTTCACCGTTTGTGTTGTGATTATTTTCAGCCTGGGGCAACTTCGCTACCCCAGTATCACATTGTGATCAGGAACCCTGCCATTGATGTGCCAGCTCTGAATTGTTATCTGTGACTATTTTAATGCATGTCATAAATCACAAAGAACCAATTAAAAAAAAGTTTCTATTTTGAAATAAATAGAAACAATCACAAGCATGGGTTTTTAAAGTCTATTTCAGAAAATCTGATGCCTGTAACTCTTCGCTTCATTTAAACCTCAGATTTTAAAACTTGCCTGGAGAGGAAAATCACATCATCAGCATCCACATGGTGACAGACAAGCCACTGTTGTGAATGAAGCCACAGGACTGGAATTCTCAGTAGTAAAGATCCTGTATTTCCTGTGTTTATGCTGCTGCATGAACAAACAGCCATCCATCTGTTCAGTCTATGTAAAGAAAAATTCTCAGGGGACTGGTGCGTCTCCCAGCTCAGATGGTCTCATTGGTCCAGGGACTTGGTGAGCCCCCTAGCACACCACCCCTTCACCTGGACCAGGTTTTGTAGAAGGAAAGTCGTGTGCATTATCCCTAATGCTGTCTCCTGTGGTTTATAAGCTGTGTCATAAATGCTGCAAAGTCAGTTTTGGAAAGTTGTATTAAATGGACTAAATTTGTGGCAAAGAAAGAGACAAGGAATTCTCTCACTCATAAACCAGCCTTCCATGTGGAATGACACCTGCAGTGGTGTGGTGAGCCGCTTCTGCCATTTCTGCAGACTATGGTCGCCATTACAAGATGACGCTGGCTCCGCTGTGGTCTGTGACAAACAACTCCTTATCTAGGAAAGTTGGCACATGATTTTTCACCACCCTGTGAGAAAGCTCCACGCGGCAGCTTTGCATTGGGGCTTGGGATGCTTTATTAAGGCTGGGAGGGGCATCAGAGAGAGAGAAGAAGAAATATCAAGGGCCTGAATAAACTGTTGAAAGAAGATTCCCGAGTTGCGTCTTCCTTGCGGGCAAGGGGTCGCGACAAGTGGTGCCGAGACCCGGGAACCAGAACTTTCAACAGTCAGGGGTGGTGCACCGGTTAGTCCCAGGTAAGTGGGATCCGCGATCAAAGCGGGGTTAGTCCCAGGTAAGTGGGATCCGCGATCAAAGCGGGGTTAGTCCCTAGTAAGTGGGATCCGCGACCAAAGCGGGACAGCTCCTCTGTAATGAAAGAGAGAGCCTTACATTTTATTGCAGCTGCACTGTGTACTTTCGCTTTCTTTTTTTTGTGCTTCCTTTGTTGTTGTGTCATGGGTGCCGCATCTTCAAGTCCGCTTCTCCTGGCCCTAGATGGCCTGTTACGTTCCAAGGGACTGGAAGTGAAACAGTACTTTACAGAGATTTTTACAGAAGATAGATATCGCTGCACCGTGGTTTGCATTTTCGGGCAGCCTTACTGTGCCTAGTTGGGATAAATTAGGCAAAGATCTTGACTTTGCTTCTGAGCAGGGCATATTAGAGGGTGGGGTGATACCCCTTTGGAAAATGGTCCGTGGTTGCCTTACAGATGGTAAATGCCAGGAAGCTGTGAGTGAGGGTCAAGCTATTCTTGAGCAACTGCATGAGGAAAAATCTGAAGGATCATGTAGTGGAGTGGCAGAGAGTATTAAAAGTAACAGTAGTGAGAAGGCAAAAGAGCCTGAAGATAAAAATAGGAGAAGGCTCTACCCAGACTTGACCGAATTAAAAACGCCTGAGAACACAAGCGACTCAGAGAGTTCTGAGGACCTTGATATATTGTTACAACAACTACATAAGATAAAAATGAAAAA
The DNA here is from genome assembly GCF_021218885.2 of Marmota monax. Taxonomy (NCBI): domain Eukaryota; kingdom Metazoa; phylum Chordata; class Mammalia; order Rodentia; family Sciuridae; genus Marmota; species Marmota monax. Next base: position 24,288 of record NW_026693750.1, on the reverse strand, counting down.
GAAGAAAAAGGAGACACAGGGCACGCAGGCCTACTGTAAGAAGGGGAAGGGAGTTAACATTGGTCAACAAAACTCTGAGGAGGAGGAGGTAGAATATCTAGAAGAAGATATGGTGCCGATTGCCCCACCTCCGTATGTGGGGGGGGAGCCAAGGTTCCAGGAGATCTTTTCATGCACAAGTTTGGAGGACAGTTAATACAGATATGGGACTTGCATACCCTGTATTTCAGGACAATAACATATTATAAATAGATATCATGAGCCTTTAGACTTTAAGATAATTAAAACCTTGGCAGAATCTGTCCGCACTTATGGCATAGATGCCGCTTTCACTCTCACTCAGGTGGAGGGACTTACTAGATTTTGCATGACTCCCTCAGATTGGGCTAGTCTAGTCCGCGCTTGTGTTTCCCCAGGGAAATATTGGGAGTCCAAAGTTGACTGTTTAATGTTTCTGGCAGTACCCAAGACTCGGAGCGAGGTAGGAGGCTTAAAATTTCTGCAAATAATTCACAATTGTTTAATGCTACATTACCCTCCGCAGCAGTCTGTCTCCAATCTCCGTTCCTGTTTCTTTTGGCTAATGTTACATCACAGGGGATGCTTAATTGCTCTAATATTACCTGTTATTTGTCTGAGTGTTGGAATGGATCCTGGCCTATGGCAGTGGTTATGAAAATTCCAACCTTTGTCCCGATCCCGGTTACTGCAGATCCAGAGTCATTTCCTATTGTTGAACTGATTAGAGCCCATAGAGATTTTGGAATTACGGCAGCTATAGTGACAGCTGTGGCGGTATCTGCTGCTGCAGCAGTTACAGCTGGAGTAGCCATGGCCAGCCAGGTACAAACTGCTGCCACTATTAATCAGGTTATTCAACAAACATCCACCATACTTGAGTCCCAAAATTCAATTAATCAACATATTTTGTCAGGGATTTTAGCTGCCAACCAAAGAATAGATTTACTCCAAGCTCAGGTAGAAGAATTGGCTGACTTGGTGCTTTTGGGTTGTGTTGACCAACATGCACATTTATGTATAACCTCTGTCAGATTTTATGATTCCAGAAATGCCTCCCACATCATCGGGGAATATCTATCCGGAACCTGGTCCATGGAAGCAGAAAACTTGATCCAGTCTCAACTAACTCAGATTGCCGTTTTAAACAGTACCTGTGTCGATCCCGTGACTTTGGGTCAATTCACTGATTGGATATCTTCTGCTTTTTCCTTCTTCAAAGAGTGGGTGGGAGTAGGCATTTTTGGTGCAATGTGTTGCTTCAGTGTTGTACTCTGTTTGTGGCTTCTCTGTCGCCTTAAGGCCCGCAGTGCTCACGATAAGGCTATGATCATACAAGCTCTTGCAGCTTTAGAAAATGGCAACTCGCCTCAAGTCTGGCTTGCGCATCTTAAGCAGTAAACCTTTGTCATGGTCGTTACACCCCAAGTTATTATAACATTGCACTGGGATCGACATGACTTTCCTTGTTATTCTCTTAGTGTTGGAAAGCCCTTGCACTCTGCCGGTCTTACTGCCATTGCACGCAGATGGGCTTCCACACTAGTGCTTTTCTATCGTCTTAAAGTCCGTGCCTTTCTTTCAGGGTGCTGTCAACTTGTTTGTCATTATAAACAGCCACAGTTCAGCCTCAGCTATCCCCCTTCGTCCACCATCGTCACGATACAGGATGCGAGGCAAGGCACTGCACTTGAGTGATCCTTGACGAGGACCTCAAGGAGAGCATGTCCTATTGCATGCGGGTTAGACGCGTTCACGCCCCGCCCCACGAAAAAAGGCGTCGGCTGATATGGCTTCAGATCTGGGGAAGGCGCCTCCTTAGGACTGAGTCATACTATGCAGCCACTTCTGCACAGTGGGATAGGACCTCTACTCTCGCCTGTATTGTTTTAAGAAAACAGAAAAGGGGGAACTGTGGTGAGCCGCTTCTGCCGTTTCTGCAGACTATGGTCGCCATTACAAGATGACGCTGGCTCCGCTGTGGTCTGTGACAAACAACTCCTTATCTAGGAAAGTTGGCACATGATTTTTCACCACCCTGTGAGAAAGCTCCACGCGGCAGCTTTGCATTGGGGCTTGGGATGCTTTATTAAGGCTGGGAGGGGCATCAGAGAGAGAGAAGAAGAAATATCAAGGGCCTGAATAAACTGTTGAAAGAAGATTCCCGAGTTGCGTCTTCCTTGCGGGCAAGGGGTCGCGACACAGTGGCCCTGGTGGCTCCTCTGGGCAAATTGTTCTTGCACAGCTTGTATAGCCATTCTCTCTGCTGGTTGAGGGCTCGACCCCACTTGTCCCTCAAATGCAATTACCATTTTCCTCCCAAGGAGAAAGAAACTGATGACCAGTAGGAAAGATATCTCATGTTTGTTTCCAAGGACTCACTGATTTCAATAAATTAGGCTAAAATGAATTGTCAAATAGCTTCCCACAGTTACCTCATCTCTGAATATAAATGACACAGGATGTATTTTCTTATATCATTTCCCCCAGTCCTCTCCTTAGATTTTTTTATGGTTCTTTTGGAAACTCATATTAATGCATTTCTTAATTCTGTATAATTGGGAATAGAATTTATTGCTTTTTCCTCTGCCTCTCTTAATTTCCTTTATTATTAATTTAATTGAAAAAAAATGATGGTGATAAATTGATAATTCCAGTTCCTTTCAACAATATCTCAGGGTATTTGAGATTTAGGGATCTTCAAGTTGAGTCATAAAGAGTCAGAGACAGAGAAAGAGGTAGAGATACAGATAGAGACAGAGACAGAGAAAGAGGTAGAAAAATAGAGACAGTGGTAGAGATAGAGATAAGTAGGGAGGGAGGGGGAGAGAGAGAGAGAGAGAGAGAGAGAGAGAGAGAGAGAGAGAGAGATCCTGGTGAACTAGATCTGGAGTTGAGTTAACTTCCTGGTTGTCAGGTGTCTAGCTAGTGTGGGCATAGTTAGGATAACCAGTGTCCCTAAGACACATACACTTTGCCCAGTAAAGGTACAGACACAGAGAAGGGATGTGTATGAGTCTAATTCTTAAAGAGATGGATTCTAATGTCATGTTGAGGTAATATGTCATTTCCTGGTGGCAGGAGTTGGAAGAATGTGCATTTCCTAGGGGTGCAGAGTGTTAGGTGGATGGAATTCGGCAGGCCTCATTCGGCATCTGCTCCTAAGTGTGACTGTGTGGGAAGCTGCTAGACTTTGACTTCTCTTCTCTGATCCTCTTGGGTTCATTCAACACGTTTTCTCCACAAATGAGTGTCACCAAGCTCCTGGGGAACAATGGTGCTGGTTTACCAAGGCCCAGTGACACAGCTCCAAGAAGGAAGCAGCCTCCCAGGCCTACTGCTAGAAGATTCCGGGCTCCAGTAGACGGTGGTTTTATAGGTTTTCTTCTGAAATTGCCGACATCCACTCTTGACAATTAAATACATGCTTTTCATCATTTATTAAGATGCTCCTTGCTCCATACCAGATATATAGCATTCTCCAGTTTACAGGCGTTTGATGTGATAATATTCTGAATGTGAGCTTGGTTTTCGCAGTTGAAAGTCAAGTGCTTCTTTTGTCTCAGCTTTTGTACTGCCATTCACTTGGCACCACGTTGTAATTTCCCAGGATGTCACCAAGAGATCTGAAAGTTCCAACTTGCTGTACAGCTTTGATCAGCACACAGGGAGAAAATGGCTCCTTTTCCCCAGTCCAGATTCCTTCCAGGTATAAATATTTACGCTACAAATATATGATTCAGGTTCATTTGCAGTGGTTAAAGGGGAGCAAATCAAATTAGTATTTTTCTGCAAAAGAGATCAACACTGATGTTCGTACTCTTTGTTTGTCTCACAAGCTCTTTTCCTCCTTGGTCTGATGTCTGCTCCACAACCTTGGAAGCTGAAACTGGGTAAAACAAAGAACAGAATTGAAGTCAAACTGTGAAACCACACTTGAAGAGGAAGGAGAAGCCTTTTATGCCCTCCAAGCTCTAATTAGAAATCAGTCAAATAAAAACACATTGTCAACTGCAGACTGCACCCTCTGTTAACTCAAGGCCACAGACGTGAAAGGACTTCAGCTCCTTTTTGTCAAAGTACTTTGTACAACAAATTCTAATTCTCCATGGAATTTCAATATTATGCATTATTGCTTCAGAAACATTGCAAAACCAAGATAAAATGAGAGGCAGGAGCCAGGGCTTTGATTTCTTGCCCATGGGTTAAGAGCAAGTTGAAGTTGAAAGGCCACAAAAACGGATGTGGAGAGCTAACTGAGGCTCCATTACGGTGGCAGAGCCATAAATGCAGCTTCGGTCCCATTAATAATGTCGTGGTAATTATTTAGTCAGTGTGTCTGGTCTTCCTGAAACATATGCAGACATCACCCTGTCTCATCCCTGACCTGAGAAATTTTTACAGCAATCAAATCAAGTCCAAAAAAGGTGTGTATCTGAGAGAAGGACACCTCAGGGAGTTGTACAGTCCACATCTGAGGCTCAGCACATCCATTCATTCAACAAAAATGTTATCACAATCTCAAATGGTTTTTATTAATTAAAGGCACAATTCATATAGTAGTATTCGACCAAAAAGTTATTTAAAGAATGAACCTATAAATAGAAACACCAACATTGCCTCATTAAAACAAAGAGACCAATGAGTAGGAGGAAATCTTCACAGTACGGCAATTCCTCAGAAAATTTGGATTGGAACCTCCATTTGACCCCATTATCCCACTCCTCAGCATATGCCCAAAGGACTTAAAATCAGCATAATATATTGATGCAACCACATCAGTGTTCATAGCAGCTCAATTCACAATAGCTAAACTACGGAACCAACCTAAGTGCTCTTCAACAGATGAATGGATAAAGAAAATGTAGTACATATACACAATGGAATATTACTCAGCCATAAATAAAAATGAAATTATGGCATTTGTTGGTAAATGGATGGAACTGGGACTCTCAAGCTATGTGAAATAAGCCAGTCCCCAAAACACAAAGGCCAAATATTTTCTCTGATGTGCAGATGGATATTCAAACAGCAATAAATGCTAGTAAGGATGTGAGGGAAAGGCACCTAGACACATTGTTGGTGGTACTTCCAGTTAGTAACTACTCTGGAAAACAGTATGGAGATTCCTCAAAAAACTAGGGAGAGAACCACAATATGAACTAGCTATTCTACTTCTTGGTATTTTTCCCCAAAGATCTAAAATTGATAGGACTACTACAGTGACACAGCTCAATCTTTATAACAACAGGATTCACAATAGCCCAATTATGGAGTCAGCCCAGATGCCCATCAAAATGATAAATGGATTAAGAAATGTGGTATATTTACTGCACAATGGAATTTTTCTCAGTCATAAAAGGAACGATATATCATTGCATGTGTGCATGTATGAATATGTAACAACAGATCCCATCTTTGTGTTCAACTATGACGCACCAATAAAGTGTGGAAAGAGGAAAAAGAAAAAGAATGAAATTGTGGCATTTGCTATTAAATGGAGAACATCATGTCAAGTGAAATAAGCCAGATTCAGCAAATTAAAGATTGAGTATTTTTTCAAATATGTGGAAGCTAAATTAAATCAGGGGGAAGAGAGGGGTCGATCTCATAAAGATAGAGGGAAGATGAGTGGAGGACAGGAGGGGATGAAGAGAGAGGGAAGGAGGACCAGAAAGGGGAGGGACGCAGAGGAATTTAACAAAATCATGCCGTGTGTGTGCATAAATAAGCCACGATGATTTCCACCCTTATGTCTATGTATAAAGGAAAAACTTAAAAATAAATAAATGTACAAGAAGATGAATAGAGTAGAAAATAGGAGGGGGGAAGATAGGGAGGGAACCGGCCACTGAAATGGAATAAATCAAGTTCCCTGCATGTATGAATTTGTCAAAATGAACCCACTACTATGTGTCACGATAATGCTCTAATAAACAAAATGATTCGCTATTATTTGCTGTTTGATGAGGCTAAAAAGCACTGTTGGCACCCTGTGCTGCCTTCGTCCTCTGGTCTGTGCGGTTTCTGTGGAAGGCTCCTCCCTGCACCTCTTCCCAGCTCTGCTCAGCTCCTGCTGCCGTGGGCTTCCCTGGTATCCAGGCCAGGGGCTCAGGGCGACCTCCCAACGCTGCAGCTTCTCACAACCAGCGTGTCTGGGTCCATCAGGCCTGGGCAGGTACTGGAGTTTAAATGCACAAGTCGTGCTGACCTAGGGATCATTACTCTGGAGGACATAAAGGGCGAGACGCAGAACATGGCAGGCGCACACCTGGGCGTGGAGTCTGCGTAGCCACGGGCATTCAGACCCCGGGAACTCCCCACGGTCCAGTGGCCTGCCCCCTCACACAGTGAGGGATGAGGAGCTGAGTGCCGCAAGATGAAGCTTCTTCGGTGACCGTCACAGGCTTAATGCTCTGCTTGAGGAAACGGTTTCCCACCTTGTTCCCACACCAGGCCTGGGACTCACTGAGGTTTCCTGGGGCTTCTGTGGCATTAAAGGGGCAGTCCTGCAGAGCACACATTTGTGCAGAGCAGGACTGTGTGTTTGGGGAATGAGAAGGTCCTACTGATCCATAACGATGTGTCTCCTTGCTTGGAATCCCCTTAGGTGGGAAAGTAATACCTGACCTCCAGTTAAACGCGTCGGTTCTACCGTGTGTGGATGGGGACTCCACCCTGGCAATACTTCAGAACAAGTTGATTTAGATTTAGATTTAGTTTAGATTGGAAGTCTTTGAAGGATTTAGATTGTGTGGCAGCTAAATGTCATTTATTTTGGAAACATCAGTGTGAGACTTAGGGACCATGGCTCAGACACTGCTGGTCTCGTGTTAATTCATTAGTCATAGAACCAACTTTGTCCATCAAAATCCCTAAAGTCATATAATTTGGCCGTTGGAATCTAACATTTCAAGTACCATAGAGGAAGCCAAGGGGCACAGGTCAGGCCCCACACCGGCCAAGACTGCCTCTCAAGGCCTCCCACGGAAAGAACAGTTGTCCAGAAGGACTGGAGGACAAGGGCGATAGAATAGAGCTGTGTTAGGGCAAGGTCCCCTTCCTGTTTTACACGAAAAGTTCTCTTACAACTAGAAAAATCCCTAGAAAACTAGTCTTTAGAAATAAATGATAGTAATGATCTTTTGTCATCCTGGCCTCTACCCCCCATTCAGTGTGCTTCATCAGCAATCACTACAATTTGCAAAATGGGCATCATCTTCTTTCACATCTGGGGAAACAGGCTCAGATCCAGGAGGCAAGTTCAAGGCCCAGAGCTCCTGCTGGCAATGAGTCAGTCTGCAATTCTGTTTGCTCCAAAGCCCAGGACTTTTCTGCCCCTGCACTATGCCTGCTGTCCTCCCAATTTGGCTCTTGGGAGTGGGCAGACTTTATTACCACTGATGCAGTAATGTCTCTGCAGGTGGAAATAGACAGCACAGGGGCTAGCCAAAGCTGCTCCCCAGGGTAAAATGGCCAAGCAAGCCGTGTGGTCCTCACACCCACTGGGCTCCAGGTCTGACTCACTGCTGCCTGGTCTCACCCTGGATTCTGAACCCATTCTTCCAAGAGAAGGCAGAGATGGGAGTGAACACAGAAGCTGCATGTTGGAGAAACTGTGGCTTCAAATAAAGCAGGGAATCTTCAAATTTGTCTAAGGAGCTGTTGATGATCAGGTTCCTAAGCAGCTCCGAGATCGCAGCAACTCTGTTTGCAATGAGAATGAGAGCGCCTTGATTCTGACTCCTTGGACTAGAGTGTGTGTGTAACGTTTCTGTTAGGACCATGACTTCCCCGTCCTTACACAGAGTGTGTATGCAGATTTAATCTGTACCAGCAGCCACCCCCACACTGGTGCTCCAATGCCTGCACTGAGTTCTAGACGCTATGCTGGAAATGGGGACATAAGCAGGGCAGGCAGGGCCCTGGCTCTCCAGAAGTCTGCAGAGAAGTTATGGAACGGGTAAGCCAGGAGTCAACAAGTGGAAATGTCTTCACAGAGTGATAAACGTTACAAGAAAATGAAGCACAGTGTGACCTAGTGTGCAGGGATGGAGGTGGGCCCTGATGGAACTTGGAAAGTCAGGAAAGGGACACTTGCCCCAGCCTACCCAGGGAGGGGTCAGATATGGGAAGATCTGGGGGAGGGCATTCTGGGATGTTGACATGTGCACTGGCCCTGAGACAGGGACAGGCTTCATTGCTTTAAGGGAGGAACAAGTCAGGCAGAGCAAACCTGTATGAGGACCGGTGTCAGGAGCTGCGTACCCAGGTTCATCTGCAGGGTAAGGGCCACCTGAAGGGGCTTGTTAACTAGCGGAGGAGGCAACAGGAAGAAGCCAATTTCCTGGCTGTCACTCAGGTCCATGTGCCTCTGACTTCCTTTTTGCTCATGTAATGGCTAATTTGCCACAAGTATTTGGGATTAAAATCCAACAAACTCCCTTAAGGCTCAGCTCCAGCAGCGGAGATTCAGCTGCCCTCTGTCTCCTGAGGAAAAAAGAAAAAAAAAAATGATTTTTTTAAACTTCCTTCATGTTGTTCCTGCAAAATGCCTGAAGACTTTAATTTTGAAACACCTTAATCAAAGTCCTAGGAAGGGCAATTTAAGTCATGGTCGTTCTATAAATTAATTGTTTTCCAAGAAGCAGTCCATGAAACCTAGAAGACAATGCAGAGGTTAATGCACATTTGATTTGTTTACCCCTTCAAACAGTACTTATCTGATCAGAGAGGCTTCCTCTGCCATTATTGAAATCTGAGGTCTCTGATATTGGAAATTCTGGAGCCACTTAGTCTGTATTCCTTAGTCATTACAGAAAGAGGCCATTCCTGAGAGACGGCGGCCGACTGTGTGCTCTCCCTGCAGAGTGGTTTGCAGCTACCTGACCGCCAGTAGGCAATTCTGCTGTTTGCCGCTGGCGCACAGGTGTGCAGTACTACTTGATCACAGGTCAAAACAGGAGACTCCAGAGGTCAAAAGTCTGACTGAAAGGAAGTAATTAGGTTTTCATCTGACTAGTAATTTCCATAAGAAGTGAAAACCATAAATTAGCATTTTCACAGAATGGATCTAAGAAATGAATGGAGACTGCCACGAAGAGTAATAAATATTTCAGTTGTAAGTTTTTTCCCCTTGAATTATGTGATTTTAAAGATAAGTTACTATGATAATTTGGGATTGCAGGATATGTGCCCTAAATGCTGTGTCTGGATGACTGTACCTGAGATTTGCAGTCGGGATGATTCTATAGCTTCACTTGGCTCTGTTACTTGGTGTCAGGCCACACCATTGTAGACAACCACATGTGTCCCTGGTCTTCCCATCCCAACTCTGCCCCTGTGGCCGGATATGCCATTCTTCATGTGATGTGTTTCCTTGCTGGTGGGATCCAGCATGCACACCACTTCCTACAAAGCTTTCTTCACATGCTGAAATCATTTTTGGAGTCACTAGACCAAATTCCATGTCAAAATATCCTAGATGCCCAGCATTTTCTCTCAAAAAGGGGTTTTGCATTAGCAGAGGCATTCTCTTAACGTAATTCATCATTTGCCAGCAAAGCCGTGGCAAAACTCTTCCCTACCTCAAAGGCTGTGCAAGAATTAAATGAGATAGCACATTCCAAGTGCTTAGCACATGAGTTTTCAAATAATGTATCTACTACTATCTAAGAATGGGCATTGGCCACACAATTGGAAACAGAACAACACAGCTACAGGTGGAATCCAGGAGGCCTATCTTATGCATACTTCCATTCATCAAGTGCTTATAATGAGTCAGAATGAATCACAGATGAGTCATCCCAGCACATACCCTGTTCTAGGAAATGAAAGGTATGAACTACTACTTAGCATTCAAATCAAAGACTGAGAGCCTTTCTAAACATGTAGAGATCAAACATGGAGAACCTTCAGAGCAGAGGTTGGTGCATCTATGACACGGGCACAATGCTGCTTTCTCTGCTGCGTGTTTTCAAGACTGACTTTCAAAGTAGGGAATTGTTCCAGGACAGCGAACCCCCGCTCCATGGGGTTGTGTTCTCAGGGGTCTAAGATGGATTTGCATCTAACTGTCTTCAGGTGTTGACCCACCAGGGCCAGGGATTCTGCCCAGGAAGTGGCCTGCTTGTCCTCCTCAGGAGAAAGCACATGTAGCCCCCAGGCAGAGTAGGTCAGTTTGAAGCAAGACCCACCCACCCCCAGCTCCAGTTCTCCCAGGCTTTACTGCTTAGTTGATAGCAGTGGCAAATCCTCCGAGATTAAACTGTTCCTGTGTACAGTAGGCTCAGAAAGATGACAGCAGGAACTATCTTTGGTCCTAGGACTTCAGTGACTTCAGTTTGTAAATGCTGCTTTATGGAATAGCCTTCATCTATGTCCATGGGGCCAGATGACTTCACCCAACCATGGACTTCACCCAGCCACGGATATAAAGCATTTGGGGGAAGCTTGCATCTGTACTCAACATGTACTGACTTTTTTTCTATAGTCCTTGAAGAGTATAGTAAAACAACAATTTATATAGCATTTGCAATGTGTTAGGAATTAGAAGTAGACAGGATGGAGCGAATACAGGATGATGTGCATATGTTCTATGCGAATACTATGCTAATTTACAGAAGGGACTTCAGCATTCATGGATTTGGGTGCCCTTGAAAGTCCTTGAACTGATCCTCCTTACGTACTGCAGTTTTTACATTCCTGCAATGGAACTTTAAAGAAGGACTGACATTAGAGTACCAACCACATACCATCACAGATGAATGTCTGTGCATGTCCGCTTGTTTGGTTTGAGGTTTAAGCTGCTTGTTATTCTGTGCATTCAGGATTTGGAAAGCACACTTGACCTATGTAATGCATGGCACTTCCTGAGGTGACCACCCTCAGTGACACAGCTGTGCTTTGATGTCAGAAGACGCTGCGTCTTCTCTGGGAGACTTTGGGCAGCTCACTTCGTGTCCACCTGCATTTCTATATTCATGTAATCATGGTGTGGGGTAGCTACAATGCCCAGCTGAGATGAGGTGTGAAGGAGCATAAGGGGAATCAAGATGGCTGCAAGTAATGCCATGTGCTTAAACTGTGGCCCTGAGGACCTCCGTGTGGGTAGAAATCAACATAAACTATGCCGCAGAGCCCTCTGTGCCTAACCATTTGTCAATCTTTTAAGAACCAGGTATTTCATGGTTTAATTTAATTACAGCATGGTTTACATACCAGGTTCTTAAAATCATGGCATGTATTCAAATTTTTTAATTAGAGCAGCAAAATCTTATCTGTACAATTATTCTGTGTATATTTCTGTGTTATATGATTTTCAGTGTACATGCAATTGGGTGTTTATGTGTGTGTGTATATATATATGAAATCAAACATCAGTATCAATGGGAGAAAATAAGTACATGTGCGTATGCATTAATACTCACACATGATTTCTTCTTCTTCTTTTCACATTGGTATTAGTGTTTTATATCAAGATAATTTCCAGCATTGGTACAGACAGAAAGAAGGCCATTTTACATTTTTTAATAATAATTCAATATTTCATCATGTAAAATAAACCAACAAAAATTTTAATTTATTTTTTAAATAAATGACAGTGGACACATTACAATTCTTACTAAACATATAGAGCACAATTTTTCATATCTCTGGTTTTACACAAAGTATAATCACACCAACTTGTGTCTTCATACATGTACTTAGGGTAATGATGTCCATCTCATTTCACCATCTTTCCTATCCCCAGGCCCCCTCCTTTACCCCCCCCACCCCTCTGCCCTATCTAGAGTTCATGTATTTCTCTCATGCTCCTTGTCCCTACCTGCTTATGAGTCAGTCACCTTATAACACAGAAAACATTCAGCATTTGTTTTTTTTTTTTTTGGGGCGGCGGGATTGGCTAATTTCACTTAGAATTATCTTCCTCAATGCCATCCATTTACCTGCCAATGCCATGATTTTATTCTCTTTAATTGCTGAGTAATATTCCATTGTGTATATATATACCACAGTTTCTTTATCATTCATCTAGGTTGGTCCCACATTTAGCTATTATGAATTGTGCTGCTATAAACAGTGATGTGGCTGTGTCTCTGTAGTATGCTGTTTTTAAGTCCTTTAGGTATAGTCCAAGGAGAGGAATAGCTGGGTCAAATGGTGGTTCCATTCCCAGTTTTCCAAGGAATCTCCATACTGCTTTTCATATTGGCTGCAACAATTTGCAGTCCCACCAGCAGTGTATGAGTGTACCTTTTCCCCACATCCTCGCCAACACTTATTGTTGTTTGTCTTCATAATAATAGCTGCCATTCTGACTGCAGTGAGGCAAAATCTTAGAGTAGTTTTGATTGCATTTCTCTAATTGCTAGAGATGAACATTTTTTCATATATTTGTTGATTGATTGTAGATCCTCTTCTGAGAAGTATCTGTTCAGATTCTTGGCCCATTTATTGTTTGGGTTATTTGGGAGTTTTTTGCCAGAATTTTATTGAGAATCCTTGCATTTTTGTTCATTAGAGATATTGGTCTGAAGTTTTCTTTCTTTGACGTGCCTTTACCTGGTTTTGGAATCAGGGTGATATCGGCCTCATAGAATGAGTTTGGAAGTGCTGCCTCTTTTTTTAGTTCCTGAAATAAATTGAAGAGTATTGGTATTAGTTCTTCTTTAAAGGTCTCATAGAACTTGGCTTTTGTAGGCATCTTCTATTTCATCACTTGATATTAGTCTGTTTAATTATATATCATCCTGGCTTAACTGATATATATAGAATATTTCAACCTGCATTAAGTGGATACACTTTTTTCTCAGCAGCACATGGATCCTTTTCGAAAATAGATCATTTATTTCCAATTTCTTTTTTTATGTTTTATATAATTTATTTCATAGTTTTTTAAAATTTTTTATTTGTTTTAATTAGTTATACATGACAGGAGAATGCACTTATATACTTTGATATATCATGCATAGATGGGATGTAATTTCTCACTTTTCTGAGTATACATATTGTAGAATCACATTGGTCATGCAGTCACATACATACATACAGTAATAATGTCTGTGTCATTCTACTATCTTTCTTATCCCCACGTCCTCTGCCTTCCTATCCTTTCACTTCCCTATATCTAATCTAAGGTAACACTATTCTTTTTTTTTCCTTTATACATGTAGGTTTTTTTTTGCATTACAATTCTTGATACACATATATACCACAATTTTTGTATCTCTGTATACAAAGTATATTAACACCCAATTTGAGTCGTCATACATGTACTTTGTTTATGATGTCCATCACATTCCACCATCATTCCCTTCTTATCTGATAAAATACATGGTAGTATGTCTACTTTTTTGTATTTGCTGAGAGTTGATTTGTGGCATATTATATGGTCTATTTTAGAGAAGGATCCATGTTCTGCTGAGAAGAAAGTGTACCTGCTTGATGCAGGTTGAAATATTCTGTATGTCAGTTAAGCCAAAATTATTAATTGTATTATTGAGATTTATAGTTCCTTTATTCAACTTTTGTTTGGAAGATCTATCCACTGGTGAGAAAGTTGTGTTAAAGGTTAAAGTCACTCAAGATTATTGTGTTGTGGACTATTTGACTCTTGGACTTGAGAAGAATTTGTTTGAAGAACATAGCTGCACCATTGTTTGGGTCATATATATTTATGATTGTTATATCTTGTTGGTGTATGGTTCCCTTGAGCAGTATGTAGTGTCCATCTTTATCCCTTTTGATTAACTTTGGCTTGGAGTCTACTTTATTTGATATGAAGGTAGAAACCCCTGCTTGCTTCTGCAGTCCATATGAGTGGTATGATTTTTCCCAACCTTTCACCTTCAGTCTGTGATGTCTTTTCCTATCAGATGAGTCTCCTGGAGGCAGCATATTGTTGGGTCTTTTTTAAATCCAATCTGCTAGTTGATGTCTTTTGATTGGTGAGTTTAAGCCATTAACATTCAGAGTTTTTATTGAGACATGGTTTGTATTCCCAGCCTTATTTGTTTATTTTTGTTATTTAACTTGACTTGATTTTCTTCTTTGATTAGTTTTTTCCTTTAGGGTACTACCTCCCTCTGCTGATTTTCCTTGTTGATTTGTTTCCTCTTCTTGGAATATTTTTTCAAGGATTTTTTGTAGTGCCAGTTTTCTAGCTATAAATTCTTTTAACTTTTGTTTATCATGGGAGGTTTTTACTTCATCATCAAATCTTAAGCTTAATTTTGCTGGATACAAGATTCCTGGTTGGCATCCATTTTCTTCCAGAGCTTGATATATGTTGTTCCAGGATCTTCTAGCTTTCAGGGTCTGTGTTGAAACATCTGCCTTTATCCTAATTGGTTTTCCCCTATATGTAATATGATTCCTTTTACTCATGGCTTTTAAAATTCTCTCCTTATTCTGTATGTTGGGCATTTTTATTATAATGTGCCTTGGTGTGGCTCTGTTGTATATTCAGAATCTTGTATGCTTCTTGAATTTGGATTTCCAATTCATTCTTCATGTTTGGAAAGTTTTCTGATATTATTTCATTGAATAGATTGTTCATTCCTTTGGTTTGGACCTCTGTGCCTTCCTCTATCCCAATAACTATTAAATTTGGTCTTTTAATGTTACCCCATATTTCTTGATTGTTCTGCTCGTGGTTTCTTACCATTATTATTGTGTGGTCTATGTTCTTTTCAAGATTATATATTTTGTCTTCATTATTTGATGTCCTATCTTTCAAGTGATGCTTTCATTTGAACTTTTAATTTGGTTTATTGTTTCTTTCATTTCAAGGATTTCTGGGGTTTTTTCTTTCTTTTTCCTTTTTCTTTTCTTTTCTTTCTTTCTTTTTTTTCTTTTCTTTTTTTTAGCACCTCTATCTCCCAGTTGAAGTGATTTTTGCTTCCTGTATTTGTTTATGGAGATCCTTGTGGAAGTGATCTTTCACAGTCTGTATTTGTTCTCCTATATCTTCCTTGAATTCACAGAACATTTAACCACATACATCCTGAACTCCTTCTCTGTCATTCCTCCTGCTGTGGCTGCCAATGATCCTAATGATGTGGTGTCTGGATTTGTTTGGGGCACTTTCTTCCTTTGTCTTTTCATATTGCTTGTGTGTCTTCCTTTCCAGCTCTGTGGGTCCAGGGTGGTATTATTTTTACCCTATAGTTTTGTAATGCTTTTTTTGGGTTTCAAGATCCCTTCTTTGTGGGGAAGGACAATGTTAACAGATCCCACATCAACAATATACCACCTATGAACAATTTGTTGTTGTTAAGACGTTTACAGTTTAGTCTCAATGTTCAGAAATGTTGGATCCAATTATTATCTAAAATATAATCAGTAGTTTTGTAAAAGGGTTTAGAGTTTCTCAGGTGGACAGTGAACTGGGGGTGGGGAATAGGATGATATGCTGAGGATGTAGGACGTGAGGATCCAGAGTTAATACATCTTAGGAAGTGTAAAAGAGAAATCTAATGAAGAGGGTTAGTAGCAAGAGAATAGACAGGATGTAATTTAGGGTAGACAAGTACATGGGAAGACAGTAGAGTACATAAAACAAACACACTTATGTATTTACAAAAATACAGGATGTTAAAATAGTAAAATTATCTAGGGGAAAAAAATAAAGAAGAAAAAAGAGAAGAAAAAATAAAGGGCATATACAACACCTCTACATTATATTTTTCAGATGACCGGGTCCTCAAAGTCCTATTTCTTGCAAAGTTCCTGGTTTCACATATGTTGGGGATGTGAGGGTTGGAGGATGGAGGGGTAGAAGAGAAAGAGAAAAAAAGATACTTGAAGGAAGAAACCAAGGTGTTGCTAGTTGTAGAGATCCATATCTTTCCTGTTTCTCTTCTCATCCGATAGGTGGGGTTTTCTGTTGAAAGCTGGGTCTCTGCCCTCAGGTGGTGGAGGTAACCAGGGAGAGTAGGCTGCTCCTGGTGCAGGGTGCTTGGAAGCAGGGAGTGGCACCTGCCCCTCCCTGCAGGGAGGCTGCACCTCATGGGTCTCTTTTTGGTACCACTCATATGACTTCAGTGTCCAGTAAGGTACTATCTCCCTCTCTTCCCTGGAGATTCCCAGTTCCTGGTCTCTCTGTTAGGATCCAAACTTTAGCCCCGTGTCCCTCTCCCTTAGCGGTTCCCCACTGAGGGATTGCTCACACTGGTGCTCCCTTGGGCGGCACACTGGTCACACTGCACACCTGTCCATCTGAGGGCCTTTTTGTGTTGGGCAGCTATTGTGGTGTTGGGTTACCACCACTGGGAAGACAGGGAGTTGGAAATCTTACCAGCTGGAGATCTGATCTGGGAGCTGCCCCCACCAAATATGGTGAGGGAGGTGAGCCAAAATCGAGGCGGTCTGCTTCCAGCACCAGGGTGTCTGGTGAGGTCGGGGAGGCCGGTTGATGGTGTTGTTCTGTGGGTAGGTTGCAGCTGAGTGACCTGTGTGTGAGCAGATGGAAGTCTGGGAGTTCTCCAGAGGTGCTGATAGGCACTGACAGGTGATTATGATAAGGAGGAGCTTGTGAGGCCTGCGTTGGCTAGAACTTCCGCCCTTTGGTGTCGGGAGCTGGGAGTCTGGAGTCCCTGCCCAGGCTCGGAGCCCTGCGCAGGTCACAGTGCTGGTAATTTCTGCAGAAAGCAGCTGTTAGGGGTCCTCTAACACTCTCCACGGTGCAGTATTCCGACTAGGTGAGATCTGGATCACGGAGCGACTCAGAATGCTGCCTCCCTCTGGCCCGCCATCTTCCTGGAGATCAATAAATCAATTTTAACTAAAATATTAAAAATATCCCTGAAACACCACAGCATATTTTGTTGCCTGAGGAAATATACCTTCCACAAAGGTACTTACAAGAGATTCACGTGGAGCAACATATGAAAATAGTATTATGTTTGTAGTATTTAAGTTTGTAGATGAAATCATCTGCTTGCTTTTTTAAAATAATATTTCAGGCTAATATCTCATTTTTTAAAAAATGAAAACATTATATTTATATATGGTATTTGGGTTCCTTTTGACATAATTATACATACAAGGAATTTTATTTCAGTCCCCATTCCCCTCCCCTGTCTCTTCTCCTCCCTCTTCCTTTTCTCTCTTCTCTACCAAACTTCCTTCCACCCCTTTGTTTTTTTGATGGGTGCTTTCTCCCTACCCAGAGGAGACATCCCTTTGCTGCACTTCTGTACGTTTGTGATTCGATTCTGTCAGATCATCCCATGTCTTGCCCTTTCTTTCCCTCTTCCCTCTTCTCATTCCCCTACTTTTACTCCCCTAATCTTCCCCAGAGCTTTGTGATATCTGACTCCCTCCCCCTGCTGACTTTCCCTTATTTGGCTTTAATTTCCACCCATGAGAGAAAACATTTGACCCTTGATTTTCTGAGAGTGGCTAATTTCACTCACATGATTTCATCCATTTTTGTCCATTTGCTGCAAATGCCATTATTTCATTCTTCTGGGTGGCTGAGTAAAACCCACTCTGTATATGTACGTTTTCTGATCCATTTATCTATTGACAGGCATCTAGGTTGATTCCATAATCAGGCTAGTGTGAATTGTGCTGTTATAAATATTGTAATGGCTGTACCTCTACAATACACCTAATTTAGTTCATTTAGATAAATATTGAGGAGAGGGATAGCTGGGCCATATGGTGGGCACATTCCTAATGTTTTGAGTAATCTCCACACTGCCTTCCAAAGTGGTTGCACTGATGTGCAGAACCACCAACAATGTATCAGTGTACCTTTTCCCCCCACATCCTAGCCATCATTTATTATTATTTGTATTCTTGAAAACTGCCATTCTGAATACAGTGAGATAGAATCAGTGTAGTTTGGATTAGCATTTCCTTTTTCTATATATATATATATATATATATATATATATATACACACACACACACACACACACACACACACACACACTTGTGGTTCTTCTTTTTTAGTTCTTTTGTCCATTTATTGATTGGGTGTTTTTTTGTTTGTTTGTTTTTGGCATTGAGACTTCTGAGTTCTTCATATATTCTGGACACTAACTCTCTGCCAGATGAGTAGCTGGCAAAGATTTTCCCCCACTCTGTAGGTTCTCTCTTCGTGCTCTTAATTGCTTCCTTTGCTGTGCAGAAGCTTTTTAATTTAATTTTTTTCACACTTACTGGTTCTGGTTTTATTTCTTGGACTGTAGGGGTTGAGGAACTTGGTGCCAGCACCTTCATGATGGAGTGTTGACCCTGTGGTTTCTTCTAGCAGTTGTAAAGTTTTATGTCTGATTCCTAAGTTTTGATCCACTTTGATTGATTGGACTTTTGTTCAGGGAAAGGGAGAGGGATCTAGTTTCATTCTTCTATATGTAGACATCATTTTTCCAAGCAACATTTGTTAAAAGGCTGTCTTTTCTCAAACACATATTTTTGGCACCTTTATTAAGTATCTGATAGTTGTAACTATGCAGATTTTAGCTGCATCTTCCATTCTATTCCACTTGTCTTCATGTCCTACTTAGATGATGACACCATGCTGTCTTTGTCACTATAGCTCTGTCCTATAATTAGAGATGAACTATGTGTTACCTCCTCCATCACCTTTCTTATTCAGAATGCTTTGATTATTTGGGGTCTCTTAATTTTACAAATGAATTTAAGAATTTTTTTCTAGTTTTGTGAAGAATGCCACTGGTGTTTTGATGGGGATTGCATTTAATCTGTAGAGCACTTTAGGTAGTATGACCATTTTGGCAAAATTAATTCTGCCTACCTAGGAGAATGGGGCATCTTTCCAACTTCTAAGGTCATCTTCAATTTATTTTTTTAATGTTCTATAGTTTTTATTCTAAAGATCTTTCACTTCTTTGGTTAGATTAGTTCCCAGGCAATTTTTTGTTGTTGTTATTGTTGGAGGATATTATGAAGGGGATGTTTTTTTCTTTGTCAGCTGAACAGCTATTGGAGTATTGAAAGACTATTGATTTATGAGTGTTGGCCCTTGTATCATAATACTTTGCTAAATTCATTTATCTGTTCTCTGACTCTTCTGGTGGAATTTTGGGGTCTTCTATATGTAGGATCATGTCATCAGCAAACATGATAATTCTTTTTTATTAATTAATTTATTTTAATTAGATATATATGACAGCATTTTGATTCATTGTACACAATTGCAGCATAACTTCAAATTTCTCTGGGTGTACATGATGTAACGTCACCCCAACATGTGCAGTCAAACATGTACCTAGGGAAATGATGTCCATCTCATTCCACCATCTTTCCTTCCACCATCTTTCCTGCCCCCATGCACCCTCCCTACCCTCACTCCCCATTTTCCCAGTCAAAGTTCCTCCAGTTTTCCCTTGCCTCCCCACTCCCTGTTGTGGATCGTCATCCACTTATCAGACAGAACATTTGGTCTTTGGTTTTGGGGGATTAGCTTACTTTGCTTAGCACGATATTCTCCAACTCCATCCATTTAACTCAATGCCATAATTTTATTCTCTTTTAATGCTGAGTAATATTCAATTGAATATTACCATAGTTTCTTTATTCACTCATCTATTTAAGGGCATCTAGGTTGGTTCCACAGTTTAACTATTGTGAGTTGAGCTGCTATGAACATTGATGTGGCTGCATTACTGTGTTGATTTTAAGTACTTTGGGCATAGACCGAGGATGGGGATATCAGGGTCAAATGGTGGTTCCATTCCAAGTTTTCTAAGGAATCTCCATATTACTTTCCAGATTGGTTGCACCAATTTGCAGTCCCACCAGCAATGTATGACTGTGACTTTTCCCCACATCCTCGCCAGTATTTATTGTTGTTTGTATTCTTAATAGCTGCCATTGTGACTGGAGTGAGATGAAATCTTAGAGTAGTTTTGATTTCCCTTTCTCTAATTGCTAGAAAAATGTCTATTGTATATTTTTTTTCATATATTTATTGACTGGTTGTATATCTTATTCTGAGAGGTGTCTCTTCAGCTCCTTAGCCCATTTATCGATTGGGTTATTTGTTTTTCTGGAGTTAAGTTTTTTGAGTTCTTTATATGTTCTGGAGATTGGTGCTCTACCTGACATATGCATGGCAAAAATTTGCTCTCAAAGTGTAGGCTCCCTGCTCTCCTCATTGACTGTTTCTTTTGCTGAGAAGAATCTTTTTACTTTAAGTCCATCCCATTTATTAATTCTTGATTTTATTTCTTGTGCTTTAGGAGTCTTGTTAAAGGAGTCCAGGCCTAATCTGACATGATGAAGGTTTGGGCCTACTTTTTCCTCTATTAGGTGCAGGATCTCTGGACAAATCCCTAGGTCCTTGATCCACTTTGAGTTTTGTGCATGGGAGAGATAGGGGTTGATTTTCATTTTGCTACGTAAGGATTTCCAGTTCTCCCAGCACCATTTGTTGATGAGGCGATCTTTTGTCCACTGTATGCTTTTGGTGCCTTTATCTAGTATGAGATAACTGTATTTATGTGGGTTTGTCTCTGTGTTTTCTATTCTGTACCATTTCTATTCTGTACCATGGTGCAAATACCATGCCATTTTTGTTACTATAACTCTGTATATAGTTTAAGGTCTGGTATTGTGATGCTCCCTGCTCCACTCTTCTTGCTAAGGATTGCTTTAGCTATTCTGTGTCTCTTATTTTTCCAAATAAATTTCATGATTGCCTTTTCTATTTCTATAAGAAATGACATTGGAATTTTAATTGGAATCACATTGAATCTGTATAGCACTTTGGATAGTTTGGCCATTTTGACAATATTAATTTTGACTATCCAAAGCATGGGAGATCGTTCCATCTTTAGAAGATCTTCAATTTCTTTCTTTTGTGTTCTGTAGTTTTTATTGTAGAAGTCTTTCTACAATAGAAGAAGATGATTCCCAAGTATTTTATTTTTTTGAGGCTATTGTGAATGGGATAGTTTCTAATTTCTCTTTCAGAGGATTCATCACTGATGTAAAGAAGTGCATTTGATTTATGAGTATTGATTTTATATTTTGGTAATTTATTAATTAATTCTAGAAGTTTTCTGGTAGAGTTTTTGGATTCTCTAAGTGTAGAATCAAGTCATTGGCAAATAGTGATAGTTTGAGTTCTTGTTTTCCTATTCATATCCCTTCAACTTTTTTTGTCTGTCTAATTGCTCTGGCTAGAATTTCAAGGACTATGTTAAATAGAAGTGGTGAAAAAGGTCATCCTTGTCTTGTTCCAGTTTTTAGAGGGAATGCTTCCATTTTTTCTCCATTTAAAATGATGTTGGCCTTTGGTTTTAGCGTAGATAGCTTTACAATGTTGAGGTACGTTCCTACTATCCCTAATTTTTCTAGTGTTTTGAGCAAATATATATGGGTGCTGTATTTTGTCAAATGCTTTCTCTGCATCAGTTGATATAATCATATGATTCTTATCTTTAAGTCTATTGATGTGATGAACTATATTTATTGATTTATGTATGTTGAACCAAACTTGCATGCCTGGAATGAACCCACTTGATCATGGTCTACTTTTTTTTTCATATATTTTTGTATGCAATTTGCTAGAATTTTATTGAGAATTTTTGCATCAATGCAACAGGGATATTGGTATGAGATTTTCTTTTCTTGATATGTCTCTGCCTGATTTTGGTATCAGGATGACACTAGCTTTGTAGAATGAGTTAGGAAGGGTTCCTTCCTTTTCTGTTTCACAGAATAATTTGAGGAGTATTGGTATGAATTCTTCTTTGTAGGTCTAGTAGAACTCAGCTGTGAATCCGTAGGTCCCAGGCTTTTCTTGGTTGTAGGCTTTTGATGGTGTCTTCTATTTCCTTGCTTGAAATTGATCTGTTTAAATTGTGTATGTCCTCTTGATTCAGTGTGGGTTGATCCTATGCCTCTAGGAATTTGTCAGTGTCTTTGAGCTTTTCTATTTTACTGGAGTATACATTTTCAAAATAGTTTCTAATTGTCTTCTGTATTTCAATAATGTCTGTCATGATATTTCCTTTTTCATCACAAATTTTATTAATTGGAGTTTTCTCCCTTCTCTTTTTCGCTAGAGTGGCTAAAGGTTTGCCAATTTTACTTATTTTTTCAAAGAATCAGCTTTTTGTTTTGTCAGTTTTTTGATTATTTCTTTAGTTTCAATTTCATTGATTTCTGCCCTGATTTTAATTATTTCCTGTCTTCTACTACTTTTGATGTTCATTTGTTTTCTTTTTCTTCTTTTCATGAATAAACTCCATAAAATGAACTTTCCTCTGAGCACTGTCTTCATTATGTTCCAGAGATTTTTATAAGTTGTATCAGAGTTCTCATTGACCTTTAATAATTTTTTTTTATTTCCTCCCTGATGTCTTCTGTTATTCATGTGTCATTCAGTAACATATTGTTTAGTCTCTAGATGTTGGAATAGCTGATTTCTAATTTCATTCCATTATGGTCAGATAGAATGCAGGATAGTATCTCTATTTTTTTGGGGGGGGGGGATTTGCTAAGACTTGCTCTGAGATACAACATATGATCTATTTTGGAGAAGGATCCATGTGCTGCTGAGAGGAAAGTGAATTTGCTCTTGGATGAATGGAATATTCTATATATGTTGATAAGTCCAACTTATTGATTGTATTATTGAGTTCTATAGTTTCTTTGTTTAGTTATTCTTAGGAGATTTATATAGTGGTGAGAAAGGTGTATTAAAGTCACCCAGTATTATTGCATTGTGGTGTATTTGGTTCTTGTATTTGAGAAGAGTTTGTTTGACATACATAGATGCCCCATTGTTTGGGGAATAAATATTTATGATTGTTAGGTCTTGTGGATGTGTGAATCTCTTAAGAAGTATGAAATGTCCTTCTTTATCCTTTTTCACTAGCTTTGGTTTGAAGTCCAATTTACCTGATATGAGATGGAAACCCATACTTGTTTACATGGCCAATGTGAGTGGTGTATTTTTTGCACCCTTTCTCCTTCAGTCTGTGGATGTCTTTTCCTGTGAGACGAGTCTCTTAAAAGCAGTATGTTGTTGGATCTTTTTTTTTTTTAAATCCAGTCTGTTAGTGTGTGTCTTTTAATTGATGAGTTTAGGGCATTCACATTCTGGGTTATTATTGAAATATGATTTGTATTCCCAGATAGTTTGGTTTATTTTTGTTTTCTAACATAACTTGCTTTTTCCTTTGAAAAAGTCTGAATGTCTTATTTTGATTGGCCTTTCCTTTAGTGTAGTTCCTTCCTTTGTTGATTTTCCTTGTTGTTTTTCAATTCCTCCTCCTGGAATATTTTGCTGAGGATGCTCTGTAGTGCTGGCTTTCTTACTGGAAATTCTTTAACTTTTGTTTATCATAAAGGATTTTTATTTTGTCATCAACTCTGAAGCTTAATTTTGCTGGACATAAGATTCTTGGTTGGCACTCATTTTCTTTCAGAGCTTGGTAGATGTCATTCCAGTATCTCCTGGCTTTGAGGATCTGGGTTGAAAAATCTGCTGAGATATGAAGACTCTATCTTTATTCTGGGCTAGGCATTTTTATTATAATGTGCCTTGGTGTAGATCTGTTGTAATTTTGTACATTTGGTGTCCTATAAGCCTCTTGTATTTGATTCTCCAATTCATTTTTTCTTGTTTGGGAAATTTTCTATAATTATCCCATTGAAGAAATTGTGTGTTCCTTTGGTTTGAAACTCTGTGCCTTCCTCTATCCCAATAACTCTTAGATTTGGTCTTTTGATGCTGTCCCATAATTCTTGGATGTTCTGTCCATCATTTCTTTCCATCCTCACTGTGCGGTCAACTTTATTTTCCAGATTGTGTACTTTGTTCATTACTTGACATTCTGTCTTCCACGTGATCTAGTCTGTTGGTGATGCTTTTAATTGAGTTTTTTATTTGGTTTATTGTTTCCTTCATTTCAAGGATTTCTGATTTTTTTGTTTTTTAGACTCTCTATCTCTTTCTTTTTTAAAATATTTATTTTTTAGGTGTAGATGGACACAACACAAGGCCTTTATTTTTATGTGGTGCTGAGGATCGAACCCAGGGCCCACCCATGCTAGGCAAGTGCTCTACCACTGAGCCACAATCCCAGCCCTCTATCTCTTTCTTGAAGTAAACTTTTGCTACCTATATTTGCTCCCTTATCTCTTTGTTGGAATGATCAGTTTTTGCCTGCATTTGCTCATTTAGGTCATTCTTTAATTCACAGATCATTGTAATTATGAACATTCTGATCTCCTTCTCTGACATTTCATCAAGTGCGCTGTCCATGAGTTCTGCTATTG